>NW_027185810.1:1245660-1292024 GCF_028583685.1 Petaurus breviceps papuanus
AGATTCCTCTAAAATAAGCCCTCCCCCGAAAATAAGCCCTATTGAAGATTGTTACTGTAGTGAAGGTGATCCCCTGTGCTACACTCTACATTATGCCCTCCCCCCCCGTGAAACGCACGCTGCGCTCCAAGCTGCATCCAATCAGAGCTGCAGCAGTGAGCACGTCATCCTGTTCTTCCCCAGTGATTTGCTTATTGAATAAAGGTACATTTTTTTGTTCACATTTACCTGTTTATTAAAATTGCTGTCAATGTTCATTAAAATAAGCCCTCCCCTGAAAATAAGCCCTCTGGTGTTTTTCTGTCCAAAAAAAATAATAAGACAGTGTCTTATTATCGGGGAAACATGGGTACTTGGTCTCTTCTTTTACTCAAAAAACAGACCATTTATCCTCACTGCTTTCCCCCTTCTCTTCATTTCAAAACTTCTGGACATTATTCCTCACTCACCCCTCAATCATCCCATTACTCTATCTTCAACATTTATCTATACAGATTCCTTCGCTATTGCCTCTAAACATGCCCAAGTCACTCATATAATAGAAAAATCTTCACTAAAGGCTACTGGCCCCTCAAGCTATCATTCTAATGATAAGAATCCTTCTAATGAATGTGTCCCTAGGTTTCACAAAGTAAAAAGTGGTCTATGACATAAAAAAGGTTAAGAAACACTGCAGCATACTCTCAGTAGCCTCATCCACAGCCAATTCACAGATCCCTCCCCACCCTACCCTCACTCCTAAGTTCTCCCCCAGCTCCACATTATCAAATACCTACTGGATTTCCAACCCAATGTCCAAGATATCTCACAGTCACCAGAACTGTTTTCTTTCCTTAATTTTGGTTCTCACAGCTGTAATATTGCAACAGCCTCCTAATTAAACTTCCTGCTTCAAGTTACTTCCTACTCTAATCCATTCCCTATGCAAAACTGCCAAAGTGCTTTTCCTGAAGTACAAATCTGACTGTAGACTCCCCTCCTCTCTAAATTCCAATAGTTTCCTCCTAACTCTAAAATTAATAAATTTGTCTGGCTTTTAAAGTCTTCCCCAATGATTGTGTAGTTCTCCTCCCTGCCCCCACCCCTTACCCTTCAATCCAGCCCAATTGGTCTCCTCTGGGTTACTCACACAAGGCACTTTCTCTTCAGTCTCTCTGTCTATACACTTGGCCATCCTTTATGTCTGTGATGCTCTCCCCCCTCACCTGTGCCTCATGAAATCCTTCTCTTTCTTTAAGATGAGACTCAAGTACCACTTGATCCCAACTGTTAGTGCCCCCTTTCTCCTTACCTGTATTTACTCTAACTACCTTGTGTATTATCTATTATCTTTGTATTTATTCTGAATTCATTCATATGTGTACTTCTTATCTCCCCCAAAAGAATCTAAGTCCCTTGAGACTGGAGGATGTTTCACTCTTTGTATTCTTAGTCCTAGTACCTGCACAGTTCCTGGCACATACCAGACATTCAATAAATGCTTGCTGATTGACAGTCAGTGCAAAGGCACCAAAATGGGAGATGAAGTGCTGTGTACAAGAACAATGAAAAGGCTAGTTTGTATGGACCACAACATGTGTGAAAAGGGATCATGTGTAAAAAGGTTAGAAAGGAGGTAGGTTAGAACCAAATTGTGAAAAGCATTAACTATCAAGCAAAAGAGTTTTATACAGGGGTGGGAACCAAATGGATTCAGTCAAATGGCCACACTTGAGGACCTAGAGGTTCCCCACATCTGGTTTAATCTAAGGCAATAAGGAGCCATTGGAGTTTATTGCTATCAAAGTCAGAAGTATGCTTAGGAAAGAATCACTTTGGCAGCTTAATATGTTGATTCTGGTAAGGTCTCTTATAACCATGGGAAAAACAATGTACCAAAATATCTGCCCAGCCTACTAGTTTGCTCCACTACCCTTTTATCCATTAGAAGACAATACAACATCATAACATTAGCACTGCTACACCTTCGATATAACCTCTTAATTAAGATGCTATCATCCCAGAAAACTATGTAGATCCTGTTGAAAGCCAGCCATTTCCATTTCACAACTAAAAATTTTAAGTGAGAATCAATAAACTGGCTGAGAATAAAGAATAAAGGAAAATAGATAAAAACAGCAAAAGGCTACATTATTTTAGATTCAGCAATTTCTAAGAAAGAAAGGTTCTAATAAAATAGGTTTGTTACATTGAAATGCCAAGTCTCAAGCTCCAAAACAGGATCACTAACTGGTCAGAAATATAGAAAGAAAACTAGTGAGGACGCTAAAAAATTTGGTGCAGTTTTGCACTTTTAAGACTGCTATATTTATAATTCCTCCTTTCATCTTAAACATGTACACAGAAAAGGATCCTGTACTCACTGGATATGTGCCAACTGCTGCAGGAAAGCCTGGCTTGAATCTGATTCCAAAACCTGAGCTAAAAATAAACTACAAGATCTGGAGATGGGTCAAGTAGGGCTTGGAAGTGGTATAGCAGCAACTGTCTTGATGAGTACAAGTTACCAGTCTTGCCCAGTGACCTCCGCATGAAGCATCACTCCTACATTTCCTCATCCCATTCACTCAAAATAAAAGGCAGATTTTTAATTGTTATTAATTTAGGACTAGAGCACACTGCAAAACATTAGTCTTACTTCTTTCAAATGTCTTTAAAAACTTTCCTATTACTAAATAATGAACTATCACTAGAAAAACATCAACAGTATTTTGTGAAAAGTCTTATTGATTTTATTCACTAGGAAAATCTTCCTTTCTATAATTTTTAAGACAGTCACATTTTGGCAAGACAAAACTTAAAATATCGATATTGATCAATATTTTTAACATTTGCATACCAAAAAGTTGGGCTTTGTTCATTTAAGAGACAGTCCCAATCTACCTGTACATTGTTTAGGAAGACAGGAGAGAAATATATGCTACTTTTTTTGAAACAGTGTTCTGAAAAGAAAGAAAATCTTAACTCTTCATTTTAATGTTTCGGATCATTTTATGGGCTGAGCCTTCTCATGTCCAAATAAAAACAGATCATTAAAACATCAGTCTTTCAGACTCAGATATAATACCAGTCAAATCATATAATCTTCAAACAAATTTATTGTTTAGTCATGTCCAACTCTTTGTGACCCCATCTGGGGTTTTCTTGGCAAAGATACTGGAGTGGTTTACCATTTCCTTCTACAGCTCATTTTACAGATGAGGAAAGTGAGGCAAACTGGGTCATATAGCTGGTAAGTGTCTAAGGACAGATTTGAACTCAGGTCTTCTGACTTCAAATCTGGTGCTCTATCCACTGTGTCACCTAGCTGCCCAACAAATTACACATGGCAAAACCTGATAAAATAGATAACCTATCTTCGAGCACCATTGGTACAACGGAAAAGAACCCTGATCTTTTATCCTGTCTCTATTACTAACTATGTGACTTCAGGAATATGAAACCTTCTTCACCCTCTTTCGGCATGTGGTTTCTTTATCTGTAAAATAAGAGAGTTGAATTATTGACCTTTAAAGTCATTAGAGCTGGAAAAGCTCTAAATCTATGATATTCTTTCTTTTAGGCCTTCAAAGCTCTCAACCTTCTCTCAGAGATCAACCCCACCCTAATTTTCCCATTTGCTATACTCTTGCCCCCAAAAAGAATGGGTTACTGGGTTGGTTTATTGTGTTGTTTGGTTGTGTGTGTGTGTGTGTGTGTGTGTGTTTAAGAAGGGGGGGGGAGGGCAGTAATAGAACTAATGAAAAGCATGGGGGAGAATTCCATTGAGGTGATGAAAAATCATGAGAACTACTGCCGGGTCATTGAAAATTCTATATAGTTCAGACTGAAAAAGTCAACCACTAACAATTTCCCAAGCTCAAAAGAAACCAAGCACTTAAATAATACACCAAAGATATTTACATATTCAGTATTGAACTTTAATTTAAAATGAAAAAATAGCACCAAATAATAACCTTAAAATTTCTTTGTTATTTTCAGGTTACAGCAAACTAATGCCTGGTCATAGCACTTAACAAGTTAATGCTCCTTCCTTACCCTCCCACTGTATTCCTTAATCTAATCACAAAACTTATGTGAACTGGGTATTATGTTCATTTTATTTTGTCTACATTGCAGTAAAAACCTGGGTTTTTTTCCCCCAGAAAGTTAAATTAGACCCTCTGACTGCAAAAGAAAGCTAGAGAAATATAAAAGTTAATTGTCTAAAAAATTCTTAATAAGCAATGATGGAAACTGTGATTGTCACTTTCATTCAGGGATCAGAAGACAAGGAAGTTTTCTTCATATTTCTGTGTGGAGAAGGTAGGTGGTACTCCAATAGAGATGGGAAAGTGTAGTCAATGTAGAAGAAATAGCAGCAGTTAAATATACTAAGGTTAAAGGAGCATACAGCTAAAACTAGAAATAAGCTGGTTAGGGGATAGAGGGTAAGGAAGGAAAGTGTCAGAAATATTGCAGGAGAGAACTAGCCACAGTATAAGAAGTTCAGTTCTCTTCAAGAGGAAAAACTTTGAAATAATCCTCAGATTATAAAATAACATCCACCAATCCTCACTGTTATTTAACCCCAGAAATCCTTGGCTACAGGGAGTCAACTCCTTCATGCCTTTCCAGATTTAAAACAAAAAGCTGATGTGAATTTTCTTTGATTATAATCTTTGGAGGTTTTAGTCATAGGTCATGTTATGAAATATTCTAAACTATTGTGAAATTCTGAACTCCAACTGGAATTTCACAAAGCAAATGGGAGGGAGGAAATACACCACACTAAGGATAAAAAGTAAGGTTTTAATAAATTATTTCATTTAATCGAAATTGCACTTAAAAGTTAAAGGTTCCTCAATATTCAACTCTTACCTCCTGAAACAGTAAAGTGGTCTAAAAGTCAAAGTGAACCTGGAAATCTTATTTCCACCCTTAGGTTCCAGCCCAGTAGGGCTATGTAGAGAAGTGACAAGCTTGGCACTTTCAGGGAAGAGTATTATGAATACAAAGCTAAAGCAAAATCCTTCCTTCGATCTGTGGAATAATGAATAACTAACTCCTCCCTACTCTCTGTTCATCAAGACATGACATTCCCCTACTGGATATCAAGCTTTTTCTAGTACTGATTATGTTTAAAACCATTATGTATACACACTGCTAAACATTTTTTCTTCTATTCTAGACTGACAAGCAACAATGTTTAAAAACAGTTCTTAAAAAGTGTTACTAAATGACTGATTCAAATTGGATTTCAACTATGGGTGTCACAATGCAATCAATGTGGTTTTGAAAAGTGATCAGTTGAACTGCACTTCATATTAACTATATTTATTAAAGAATTTTTGGGGCAGCTAGGTGGCGCAGTGAATAGAGCACCGGCCCTGGAGTCAGGAGGACCTGAGTTCAAATCCAGCCTCAGACACTTAACACAAAAAAACTAGCTGTGTGACCTTGGGCAAGTCTCTTAACCCCAATTGCCCTCCAAAAAAACAACAAAAAAAAAGTATCTTTGTATTGGAACCTTTTGCAAATCAACTTATTGCTCTCAAACTTAATTTCAGATTCTCTTGTGTATGAATTTTTTATATTGGACATATTAATAAATTCTATTATATAGTTCATGTATGTATATGCATAATTCACTTGGGTATATCTATGTACATGTGAATATATACACATTTACACACACTTAAATGAGTTTTTCATAGGAAGAGTAAAATTTCATTCATTTAATATTTTTTTTTGACATGATGGGCTACAGCCATTTTGAACCATGAAATGATTAAGTGATGCTATCTAGTTCACCTTCAAGTTGAAAAGCAAGGTTTCACAAAAGGAGGCTGCCCACTCAATTCAAGGAAAACTCCTTCCACCCTTTCCATCTATCTAGGGTTGGGAAGTATTACAGGGCTAAAGGAGAGGTGAGGGGATAAAAGCAATAAATGGCAGAGTCTTTTACAAAAGAAGTTTCCCTCACTATTTTCTAATACTTCCCTGCTTGGTCTTTGATTATTTTCTCTAGTGTGAAAATTCATTTTTCATAGCCCAGATTAAGCTAAGTACAAATTGCCTCATTATTTATCACTTGAAATCAATACCATATAAATAAGTTCATAGTCATTTACCCTTTGATTTTTTGACTAGTAATTGAATTTTGAAAAAAGCTGATTTGTCACCAGAATCACTTTTCAAAAAAGGGGGTAGAAGGAAAGTTTGAATTTCTTACCTTTCTATCACACTTTATTTCTTTGCTAACCTATTAACCAAAGCTAAATTCTAACTTCTGATTTTTAAGAGCATTACTCTGCCTTTTTTAACCATATCATCCTAAAATGTTAGAACATCTTAGGCCCATCCTAAACAAGAGAACTAAAGTGATTTGATTATTTCATGGCTTCCTATAAGTCTTTCCAGGGCACTCCATTGACCAATCTGAGAAATACCAACTAATTTTCCTTGTGTGGGTAATATTTCTAATCAATTATTCTTTAAAGATCCCTCTATCCTATTAAGGGTTTTCAGGTTTGAGGCATTAAGGTGACACACATACAAATAAAGAAGGTTCCAGTCAAAATACAGGTAAGTAATAACTTGGAAAATATATGCTTTAAAAATGGGAAAAAGAGTTTAGTTTTGTTGGCTGAGAAAAGTTGAAAATGTATTTGTTTTTAAACTTCCCTGTAAGGCTAATTCAACACACAGTGTGTCAAACCTATCACTAACTATAAATGTTACAAAGAGTAAATTGAAATATAATAAACTTTAATTCTTAAGTGAAAAGATGTAGCCCTACTCCTCAATCATCAATTAAGGAAATGCTATGGATAGGCAATATTTTTATATAGGTAGAATCCCAGTGGCTAATCACAGTCCTAGCAATGCAATCGATTTTGGAAAAGAGTCTGGCATTGTTCAACATTAATCTCTCCAGTCACTTAAGGAATACACATGTCCAATTCTTGCTTATAAGACTAAGGGTTTATGGGCAGAATAAGGGAGCCACATGCTGGGAAAAAAGTGTGATAACATCTTTTGGAATTTAGAAACATGCAAAAGCATCCAAATGGTAGATGAAATTCTAGATAAAAACACTACTAGGTTAAGTCAGGTACAATTACATCTTTCAATTTTTTCTGCATCTACATAAAGGGTTCTCTCTAAAACTGTTCACAACACTCCTGCATTATTCTCTTTTGCTACTAAGCAACTTTGACTAGTTATACTTTACATTTTTTCATCCACATAAACATAACATAAAAATGACAAGTAGAAGAGGTAATAAAGGGAAGAAAGGATATGAGTAGAGGGAAGGGGAGGAGTAAAAGGAAAGGAAGCAG
Organism: Petaurus breviceps papuanus; assembly: GCF_028583685.1. Lineage (NCBI taxonomy): Eukaryota > Metazoa > Chordata > Mammalia > Diprotodontia > Petauridae > Petaurus > Petaurus breviceps. The sequence goes on from NW_027185810.1 coordinate 1,252,986, forward strand.
AGGAAGAAAATGGAGAGAGGACAGAAGGGAATACTGCAGAGAAAAAAAAAAATAGACCAAACATCAAAATAATGTAGTTCCCCAGAAACAAGAGTTTGTACTTAACTAAAAGTGAAGTTTCTAGAAAGTCGACCTCTGGATGGCTAGGTGGCCCAGTGAATAGAGCACCAGCCCTGGAGTCAGGAGGACATGAGTTCAAATTTGGCCTCAGATACTTAATTAAAAAAAAAAAAAAAACCTAGCCCTGTGACCTTGGACAAGTCACTTAACCCAATTGCCTTACCTTCCCCCCTCAAAAAAGTAGACCTTAGTACAGCACAGAAAAGACAGCTAACATCTTAAAAAAAAAAAAAGTTACCAGTATTTTTGACATGTTATTGACCTCACGAAATGCATATGAAATATACATTTTCATTACTCACCTTTAAAGTAGCTATTAAAATTGACCTAAGGAATTAAAACCATATTTATGCCTAAGTTAAAGAAACTAGAGTCAATAAAAGTCCCTAGGATCTTTACTTCATTGTACAGAAGAGGAAGATGAGGTCCTTGAGGTCCATGACTTGCCCGAAGATCACAATCAACAATATAATCCAGAATAATAACTAAAATTAACTGACTGCATCGATTCTTTTGACTACACCACATTAACTGGTTTACATCCTTTATTTTTCCATTGACAAAAGTTTTTAATAAAAAAGAGAATCTATCATTCCAACTTAGGAAACTTTTTTGGAAGTTATATCAAAGATAAAGACCACATTTATATAGCATAAAACCATAGTAATAAAAATAGAAAATTAAAAGTGAAACTAGCCTATTATTTTGAAATTTTTAATAATGTAATTATTATAAACTGGCAATGCTGTCTAGAAGAATGGCAAGAGGAAAAAAGGGGAAATCAATATTCAACAACATCAGATTTAATGTATATAGGTCTTCTCAGTACAGCCAAATCATGCCAGTTATGTGCCGGTAGCCATTCTCCTTTATGATTAAACAGTAACTCATTTATCTAGGTGTGTCTCAAATTTCATCCTGTATACTTTCAGGATTAAACAACAAAGTTTTTTTTGCCCTCCTCATTCATCTGCCTGGGATTCCATCAAGACCCTCTCATTGCAGCCAATCAAAAACAGGCTGTTTTGAACATGAAAGCTCTTATTTCAGGTCTTGGGCCTAAAACTGCAGATCTGTTTCTAGACTTAATATTTACTGTTGGATGGATTTTTAAAAACAGGTCAGATTAATATATTTGCTGTTCAGGAAATTTCCCTACATAATATACAATTTTATACACAGCAATTTTTCGGAAAGCTTTGTTTTGACGGACATCTCCTGAGAATCACACAGATCTTGTAAATTACAAGTATAAAACAGCAATATCAAGACATTATTAAGTGTGAAAGTCTTCTTTCCACAACACTACAGCTATATAAAAGTACAGATTATTTTAATGCTATTCCCCTTTCTGCTAGGTTTCAGTAGCCAAGATTTGTTTTTGTGGCTTCACCTTCTTGACACTTCCCTGTTGTGTCTGACGAAATATGTTGACTTCGAACTTGTGCCCTTGGTTCTTCCTTTTCTAAACAATTTCTGGCCTACTTTTCGGAAAAACCTCCCACTAAACAAATATCCCTCTCCTTGGTGTTCCTGACCTCCTTAGATAAGTAATTATACTTAAGATTCTTTTTATCCCCCCACCAAAATAATTAGAGAACCCTAGGAGAACAATGTAACCAGACCTTGAAGATATAAGTTTCCTCTACTTTAAGAGAGATCAGAAAAGAGTTTTGTCCTGACAGTGTAAAAATGTTTCCTTTCTGGATGCTTTCAAGGTGTCCTGTTACTGGTGCGAAGATTGCTATATCTCTGCTCAGGATAATTATGCTCACTTTCCTTTCCCCAAGAATCTTCCCAGTCCCTCGGATGCGGCCTGCCCCCACCTTTCTTTCCACTACCCCCACCCCCCGAATTTGAAACACTCCGAAAACAAGCTCGGCAGGAAAAAAACATTTTAAAAACAAAAACACGGAAGTGGCGGGATTAGGGGGGAGGGGGATCGGCCCCCAAACCAGTTACCTTTGTAGTGGACCCGCAGGTTGTTCTGCGAGAGGCCGATGTAGCTAAACTTGTCCTTCGGGCTCCACGAGCGAGGCAGCGGCGTCTCTTGCTCGTCCACCGCCGGGTAGAGACGCTTGAGCCGCCGCTGAAGCTCCTTCTCCTGCTCGTTCAGGGCCGGGTCCCCGTGGGGGAAGGGGGCCGGGGCACTGCTCCCCGTGGCCGCTGGCGGGGCCCCTCCGGCGGGGCTGGCAGCCGCCGAAATGCCGGGGGCCGGGGAGGCGGCGACCGCGGCCGGAGGTGGGGGAGGCGGCGGCGGAGGCGGCGGCGGGGCCGCGGTGGCCGGGGGCGGCGGCGGAGGCGGTGGGTGCAGAAGCAGCGCGGCCGCCACGGCCCCTACCCCGACGCCAACGCCGCCGCCGCTGCTTCCTGCTCCCCCAACCGGAGACGCGGCCGCGGCGGGGATGGCCGGAGAGGAGCCGGCACTAACGGGGGTGGGGGCCGGCAGAACGACCCCCGGGGCCGGAGCCACGGCCGCGGCTGCCACGGCCGGCAGCTGCTGCTGCTGCTGCTGTTGTTGATGTTGCTGCTGCTGCTGCCCGGACATCCCGATCCCGACCGAGACTCACACCCCCGCCTCCTCCTCTTCTTCTTCCTCCTCTGCTCCCCAGGGGCGCTGCCAACACTGGCCCAGTCCGTCTGTCCGTCCGCCCGCCCCCGCCCCCCCCTCCCCGGAAGCAGGCGACCAGGCCCGCGCGCCTAGGGGTGAGCGCGGCGGTTGGGGGGCTCGTGGGGGAGGGGAAGCGTAGGAGAGGCTGGGCTGAGAGCCGGGGATGGGGGAGTGGGGGGGGGGGAGGTAGAGAGAAAGAACGTTGGCTCGAGCTCAGCGGTCGCGCGAGGCACGGGGGACTGCCGAATCGATGGAGGGAGACGGAGGGCGGGCGGGGGAAGAGCGCGAGAGAAGAGGCGGAGAAGGTCGATGCTGGGCTGCTCCTGCTGCTGCTCCCGCCGCCGCTGCTGCTCCTGCTCTCGCTCCCACTCCCACTGCTGCTGCCGCCGCCGAGGTTGCTGTTAGCCTGCGGCGGACTCCGCCGGCGCAAGACGTAGCGCGCAGGCGGCGCTAGGCGAGAGGCGGGCAGAAGAGGGGGAAGGAGCAGTAGAGAGGGGGGAGGGAGAGAGGGAGGGGAAAATGACAGGGGGGGCGGGGAAGAAATGGAGGGAGGGCGCACAGTAATTCGGCCAAAGAGCGCGAGATCCCGGCGAGCTCGACAGGCCAGGTCCGGGGAGGGTGGAGAAGTGGGGAGGGCCGGGGTGCGGGGACGCCGCCGCTGCAGGCGGCGCTGTGGTCAGTGCGTGTTAGAGAGGAGGGGGAGGGGGCGGTAGAGTGGTCTCGCAGCAAGTGCGCGCACGCGCGAGCCCGATCAGCTGGGCTTCTCCTGGGGATGCCTCGGGGACTCACCACTTTTGTAATCCCCACGTCCCCTACACCCCGGGAAGGAGCGCTGGGTTACGCTGCGTGCTCTCTTCCACCACCACCCCTCCCCCCACCTCCTTTCCTGCGCTTCTCTGGTCCCTCTTTCCTCCAACCAACCCTCAACTCAGGTTCATCTTTTCCCCCTCCTACTTTTACTTCTTTTTGTTATTGTCGCCCTCCTCTCTCTGCCAGCGACGGCTCTAAGCAACCGCAGCAGCTTCTCTCTTAGACAAGAGTAATCGAGTGCTGGTGTCGGTGCAGCATCTCTTTTTTTCGCACCCCTACTCCCACTGCAGTTTACACCACTAAAGCACCTTCAGTGAGAACTCAATGCCCCCAGCAGGCAGCTTCTAGAGTGGTACCGGCTGGAGATACTACGGAAACAGTCCCCGCCCCCCTTCTTTCTATTTAAACTTGTTCAGGATTGTAAACATGGTGAACAGCTTCAGAATTTCCTAAAGGAATCCTGAGTTTGCGATTAACAAACACATTAAAAATTCCTATAATGTAAAGGGAAAAAAAAAGTTTTTCATTGGACTTTGCTTAGAGCTTTGCGTGCCTCGTCTGCTCAGTCTTCCTCATCTGTAAAATGAGTGAATTACACTAGTTGACATCCAAGGTTCCTTTCCACTCTAAAATCCCACGATGCTCTTCTCCCAATTCATACAAACTTTACATTTTTCATACCACGAATATGTTGATACATAAAAGAGACAGCATGGCTTAGTGGAGCCATTAAGTTCTGAGTTCAAGTACTGCTGGAGGGTGGGGGGCATTCATGGTCTGCCTTTGGCATTTACTATCTTACCAAACTCTGGCAAATCACTTGCTTTTTGGGGGCCTCGGTTTCCTCATCTGTAAAATGAGGGGGTTGGACTAGATGGTCTTTGAGGTCCCTTCCTGCTCCATGACCTCAAAAGACAGTTTGTATCATGACGACCCATGCCACTCTCCAAAGCCTTAAATTGTTGATTTGCATGTGTGCCCGGAGAATTCAGAAGGGGAATTCCCACCCGCAAGCAATTACAGGTCAGGACCAAAACAAACCCATAAAACTTAAATATAAACTTCGCTTCTTAAGTCCAAACAATTATCACACTTATTTTTTAAAAGTAGAGATTCCTACATGAATTAATTTTATGGGACTTTGTAAGTGAATTATACTAGAGGAGTGTTAAATTAACAGTTCTAAATATTAAATTATTTTCCACAAAGAGGTACATAAATTGTATGAGTACAAGCTTATAAAAATGTCTTTGGAAGAACCTTTCTTCCTGAGACATCAAAGCACTTTATAGACTCATTCCTTAGAGCATCTTCCTTTGTCAACGAGAGAAATATGACCATTTTGTAAATGAATAACGCTGAAGTGGAATGCCTCGTTCAAATTAAAAACAAGTCAGCACAGCTGGGAACAAGAACCAAATTTTGTGACTCCCCAGTCTAGTACCTGATTCACTAGGTTGGTACATCTTGCCCAGTGGTACAAACCTGACTTTAGATTGTCTGGTAGTCTATGTTTTTAGCATACTTATTATTTGTTTAGTCAAATAAGTTTTTAACATTTTGGAAAATAATTAATCTTTTTCCACCTCTAGGGTAACTGTGGAGTATGTTGGTTTAATTACAGGTCCTGGATTTCTTCCCAGAACTAATAACTGTATGGTAAAGTTTATTTTAAAATACTATATAATTCAATAAGACTGCTATTAGACAGTAACCTACATACCCTGTTGTTCTATAATAAAAATATCAAATAATCCCAGCCTGCTTAATTTGAAGTTTGTGTTGTTTAGTTCTTACATTTCATTGTGTAAGGTAAAAATGATGGAAAATGTGGAAGTGAAATTTTTTTTAAAACATTTTTAATGTTTTGTTAAACAGGAGAGTAAAATCACATATAATCTGATATATATCTTAGATTTTTGGAGAGTATATTTTAAAGGTTTCAGAGTACGGATAAATAGGCTCCCATGGACTAAAATATATAGAGAAAGTCAGCCTGCAAAAGAATTAGGAAGTTCTCAAGAATAAGAAATTCAATGAAGATAAAAAGGAGGAATAATCTAAAGAGACCAGTGTGGATACATAGGCATTATAATAGCACTGCTAACAAACGCCCTGACAACTGCCTTAGATTTGTTGTTGCTTTTTAATATTTTTTAATGATGTCTCTTGGTTTTATATCGTCTAATTTTCTCTTTATATTCCTCTTTCTTCTCCCAAGAAGCATCCCTTAATAGAATAACAATAACAAAACAAAGATAATTAGGAACTCTGATCAATGCACTGACCAACCACAATTCCAGAGAATTTAGATCAAAGCTTGCTATACCCACCTCCTAATAAATAGGTGATAGAGTACTGAGACATTTTTTTTGACATGGCCAATGTAGGAATTTGTTTTGCTTGACTATACATTTTTTTGTAAAAAGATTACAGGGAAATGGTGAAGGTGGAAAGGAGAGAAAGTGAATTTATTTTATTTAAAAAATTAAAAGAAAGGAAGAGAAAATCAGTGAAACTAATTAACAAACAAAAAAATCTGACATCACATGCAGTGTTCCATACATATAGAGAAACTAACATCTTCAAAGATGTCTTCAAATCTTTTCTTTGGGGTCGAACTTGTACTCTATACTTTGTCAATTTTCAGTTTTGATTATTTTGTGGTTGTTCTTTGCATTTACATTGTTGTAGTTGTGTAATATTTTCCTGGTTCTGCTTACTTCACTTTGAATTGGTCCATATGTTTTTCCCTGCTCCTCTGTTTTTTATCATGTAATATTGCATTACATTCATGTACTACAATATGTCTAGCCATTCCCTAATCATTGGGCATCCACTTTGTTTCCAGTCCTTTGCTATCATAAAAAGAACTGCTCTAAATATTTAGATGTATACAAAAACTTTCCTTTGGTTAATGGCCTCCCTCTACCTTAGATTTTAATAGACAAAAAGCAAGTGCAGGTGAAAAAGGATAAATTCTAATATTTGCCACAGTCCTTAAAAAAAAAAGTGGTAAACACATGAAAGCCCAGAATGATCTAAGGCTGTAGGGGAAAGGCTAAGTAAGGATAATAAGAAAGGGTTGGGGTTTTTTTGTTTGTTTGTTTGTTTTAAGATATCTTGAAGAATAGAGGAGGATCAAAGAAGAGACATGATCCCTCCTTGGGTAGATCAGACAATGAAAATGGATGATGGAGGGAAGGCAGAGCTAATCAGCTCTTATTTTGTTTCTGATTTTTTCTGCCGAGGAGAATGACCCTTGGAACTGAAAGGACAGAACAAAAATGACTAATGGACCTAGCACCTCTGACTTGGGACACCAGAGAATACCCAGGGCTCACATTGACCAGGTTTGATCCTAGAGACTGACACCTTTGAAGCTCAGTTTCCCTCTCTGGTTGATCTTCCCCATTAGGAATTACTCTAGGAAAATCTAGATTCTTCCTTCCTTCTTTCCTTCCTTCCTTCCTCCCTTCCTTCCTCTCTTTCTATCTAAATATATGTACCTATACAAATATAAGTATACATGTGTGTCTTTTATATGTGGTGTGTCTGTGTGAAACATCCCCAAAAGTATGTTTCTTCATCTGTAAAAATAAGGGGGTAGGACTAAATGACCTCTAAAGTACCTCCCAGTTCTAAACCTATGATCCTATGATCCCTCTCAGGCTATGTGTGGTTACACACATGCCTGCTTTTGCCAAGTGTTTCTGCTGGACTCTGTGCCCCCAAATGCTACCATAGAATTAGAGTATGAGAGCTGGAAGGGAACTTGGATTTTATCTACAACCCTTTCAATTTTCAGATAAAGAACTGACAGTAAATATTAAAGCTGGGGTTTAAACCCAAATCCTCTGGTTTTAAATCCATCATTTTCTACTACACCATGCTTCCTCCTTCTCTGGATCTTCCCTCTCAGGCTCCATACAAGCATATTTGTCATGTGCTTCTACAAATAAGTTCAAATTAGTTGCCTCTGAGGGAAAGCAAGGGAAAATCTCTTTGCATTCCTGTAGGTCTCTGGAAGTAAAGAACAAGCAGAGAAGCAAAAAAAAGGGTCCCCAAAATGCCAAAGCTAGTTTTTTCAGCTCACATGGGACCATACTATCCATGGAGTTGTTTTTTGTTTAGTTTTTTTTTTTTTGCAAAGATAATGGAGTGGTCTTCCATTTCCTTCTCCAGTAAATAAACGCAAACAGAAGTTAAATGACTTGGCCAGTGTCACACAACTAGTAAATATCTGAGGCTGAATTTGAACACAGATATTCCTACCTCTAGGCCCAGCACTCCATCCACTGAGCCATCTAGCTGCTACCTTATCCTGAAAGGGATGATTAATGAACACCTGGAAGAGGTAGCAGTGATCACAAAGAGCCAGCATAGCTTCATCAAAAACTAGGCCTTCCAGACTAACCTGATCTCCTTGTTTGACAAGGTTACTAGATTCATAGATCACAAAAATGCTGTAGATTTCCTTTACTTCAATTTGAGCAAAGAAAAGTTTCTCATGCTACTCTTGTAGACAAGCTACAGAGATGTGGGGTAGGTGATAATATGGTTAGATAGATTTGGAACAGATCAAATGGACAATCATAGTCATTAATGGTTTGATGTGGTCTCGGAAAGAGTCTTCCAGTGAAGCACTCCAAGGGAACTGAGATCACTCCATTCAACATTCTAATCAAAGACTGAGATTGGGCATAGATAGCATGCTCATCAAATTTTAAAATGATACAAAGATAGGAGGGAGAGACTAACAAGTTGTATGATGGAGTCAGCATCCAAAAAGACTTCAACAAATTATAAGTTGGGTTAGATCTAATAAAGAATAGGGACTGTGATTTAAATAGGTTACAAGAAACTCCTGGATATCCTCTTCCCGTACAAGCCAGAACCCTTTGGGCAATTTAAAGTCAGCCTTAGAGAATGGCCTAGAACCTCTGAGAGGTAGAACTGGAACTCAGGTGTTCTTGCCTCTGAAGCTAAGCTAATCATTAAACTACACTGCCTGGCAAAGTGAATACAGTGAATTTTTATAGTCAAAATTGTAAAGTCTTACACTTTTTTCTTTCACAAGCATAAGTTTGGGGAGGTATACTTAGATATCAGTTTATCTGACAAAGATATAGGAACTTTAGTGAATTTCAATTTCATTGAGTTAATAGTGGGTAATGATGCCAAAAAAGCAATGTAATAATAAAAATAAAAAAGCTAATGTAATCTTAGGCTACATTATGAAAGGTTTGGTGTCTTACATGTAATGGGGAAATATTATTTAAATATTAAAAATAAAAGCATTAATTTTATTGAATATAAAAATGTTTAAATAAAATATTAAATTTAGTTACTTAAAATTTAATTTAAATGTTAAAAATAAAAATGAGATATTGTTTTAAATTTTTTTCAAAGGCTTGGTGTCCAGAAATAAAGAGATGATAGTCCTGTTGTAATCTGCCCATCTTGAGTATTAAATTTAGTTCTGAGCATGGCATTTTAGAAGGGATATTATAAATCAAAGAGCATTCAGAGAGAAGGACCAGGATGTCAAAAAGCCTTGGGATCTTGTAGTATGTCATAGATTAGTTGGGAAGAACTAGGGATTTTTAAACTGGAGAAGAGAAATTTAAGGTGAATATGATAGCAATCTCCAAACTTTTGAAGGATTGTCATATTAAAGAGGGATTAAACTTGTTCTGCTTGACCCTAGAGGGCAAAACTAAAAAGCATTGAATATAAATTTATCCCATTCCATTGAAGCTGCCTTGGGACTAGACAGTGATGTTAAATACCATGAGTCTTAATTATTACAAGGGCATTGCGATTTTCACAAGCAAGGAGCAGATGCCTAACTTGAGATACCCAGGGGCCATGTCAGTAGTAATCAAAGATATATCTAGGGAGGGAATCCTAGGCATGATGATTTTCAGGCCAGAGCAGAAGGAAGAAGGTGAATCCATGACAGTCCTATGAGAAGTTGCCCTCTAGACTTGGCACAATAAGGACACACCAAGATCTCACCACGCTGCCTTCTTGGGTGGATGGTTACCTAGTCCTTTATTACTTCTTGCACTAAGCCAACTTGATGCCCCAGCAAAGGTTCGTGTGTTTTATAAGAAGGAGTGAGTTCTTGTGTAAATATAGCTGAGTGATTATCATAGTTAGGGAGATAGTGGGGTTTGGACAGCAAAACTTTTAGTTTAGAAGCATTCAGCATAACAAAATCCAAAAACACTGGAGGTGGGAGAGTATAGGCAAAAGAATGGGCAAGTCAAGAGGAAAGATATAATCCTGTCAGAAATAAGCCTGATATCTCAAAGAAGTTAGAAAAACCTGAAGGATATTGGGGAGAAGGGGGAACTACCACAAAGTTGCAGAGAGTCGAATTGAGGTGTCAAGATAAGGTTGTTGCCAAGGCTAGAAATACCCATCTCAGGATATGAGTTTGTTTTTTCAATCATGTACAACTCTGAGGTTTTCTTGGCAAAGATATTGGAATGGTTTTCCGTTTTCTTCTCCAGCTCATTTTACAGATGAGGAAACTGAGGCAAACACAGGTTAAGTGAATTGCCTGTCAGAGTCTGACACCAGATTTGAGCTCAGGAAGAAGAGTTTTCCTGACTCCAGCCCACCTCTCTAAATACTTCACTACCTAGTTGCCCCAAAGTAGAGAATATCTTCCACAATTAGAACTATCCAAAAGTGAAATGGGTGACTGAGGAGGTTAGTGGACTCCTCCTTCCTTATTACCAGAGGTTTTCAAAGGCTGAGTGACCATTTGTTAGGTATCTTGTAGAGGTTTTTCTTATAAGTTGGACAAGATATCCTCTGAAGTCCTTTCCAGCTCCTATAATAAATAAATTTTTTATGAAGTCAATAAAAGTTTCTTTTCTATTAGAAGAAATAATAAGTTAATGTCAAAGTATAAAATACTAGCTGGGGTTTTGACTTTTTTTTCTATTAAAAATTAGGCTACATCATCAAAAGTTCCTGAAATAATCACCTGGAGTCCAGTTTATGATAGTGACTATGCTCTTGGAGGCTTATACAAAATGTGCATAAGATCATGAGTTCCCTAAGACTGACAATATACTTGAAATGGATTTAGGACAAAAAGGAATTAAAAAAGCATTAAGGGAGCGACTTGCTATTTAAAGGAATCTAGTCATGATCTTTTTGTAAAGCAAAGAGGGCTTCATTGCATGAAAGATCACTTCCGAACTTGTCTGATACATAAAAGTCGATTTTCATATACTGGATTTATTTAGATAGGAATAAGCCAAGATCAACGCTGCATTGGTTATTACAACATTTTATAGATTGGGATAGGGCAGCAGAGGTTGGGAAAGGCTTCCTTTTTGGTCTCAGGACACTCTTAAGAATTATTGAGGAACCCAAAGAGTTTTTTGTCTATGTATCTATCGATATGTTCATCTATATCTATATCTATAGAGATTTACTATATTAGAAACTAAAACTGACACAATTTTAAAATATTTGTTAATTTATTCAAACATAATAATATATCTATCATTAACTCTTAACATAAATAACATTTTTATGGAAAAATAACTTATATTTTCCAAAACATAAAACATTTGCTGAGGGGCGGCTAGGTGGCACAGTGAATAGAGCCCCAGCCCTGGAGTTAGGAGGACTTAAGTTCAAATCCAGCCTCAGACACTTAGCACTTAATAGTCGTGTGACCTTGGGCAAGTCACTTAAACCTAATAGCCCCTCCAAAAAAAAAGGCAAAAAAAAATGTGCTGAATAGTGTGGCTTTTTATATATTTTTTCAATGTCTGACTTAAGACAGCTGGATTCTTACATGAACTTTTGTATTTAATCTGTTGTGATATGTTGACTTGGTTGAAATATACAAAGAAAATCTGGCCTCACAAAGACAAGTGGTTAGAAAAGGAAGGATTATTTCAATCAATGAATCAATAAACATTTATTAAATGCCTACTTTGTGCCAGGTACAAAAGCTAAGCACTAGGGATACAAAATGAGGAAAAAAAGGTAGCCCCTACCCTTGAGCTTAAAATCTAAGGAGGAAGACAATATACAAACAAATATAACCAAACAAGCTGTATAGGAATTAATAGGAAATAATTAACATAAGGAAGACGCTAGAATTAAGAGAGGTTGGGAAAGCCTTCCTGTAAATTGTGGGATTTTAACTGGGACTTAAAGGAAGATGTAAGTAGACCAAGAGAGGGAGAGGAAACATTCTAAGCATGGAAAACAGCCAGAGAAAGTGCTGTGAATAGGGAGATGGAGTGTCTTATTCATGAAACATACAGGAGGCCAGTGTCAAGGAACTGAAGAATGTGTGTAAGGGGGTAAGGTATAAGAAGATGTGTTAGCAAGCACCCTAGTACACCCAGGATGGCCTGCTAGCACAGGTTCTCTGATCTGCTTTTCTAAAGGAAAGACAGCTTCAAAGAGGTCAATAATCTTACTTTAAGTAAACATCTATACATCATTCACTAATTCAGGGGAAAAGTCAGTACTTTGAAAGTGGAAAAAATATGAGTAGAGAAACATAGAGAAATTAGCACAGAGATCCTGTAGACAGGGCTCCAACTGTCTAAACAAAATAATAGATACATAATCACTAGACCAGGAAGTGCCATATCTGGGTTCTCAAAGCCAGGGGTCTCCTTAACAATATCTACCCAGAGTCTTATCTGGCCAAATCACAAAGACACTTTCTTCCCATGAGAGAGCTCCAAAATAAAATACCAACCTCCCAGGATATATTTTGAACTAATAGACTAAGAGCCAGAAGGTATCACAACCCATGTGACTCAGGGCCTAATTAGATCAGTACCAAAAGGTGTGAAAGCCTTCCTGCAAACAAGCCTCTCAGTAAGAAAACTTCCCCCTAAGTAAGCTCCTTCCTCAAGGCAATATATGGGTTCTATGTGACTCAAGATGTATCACAGCCCTGAACTGAGCTAGAAGTTCAAAGCAACAAGACATCTGTGATTAAAATACCCGTGTACTCCTGGAGTGGCCAGGTGGTACAGTGAATAGAGCACCAGCTCTGGAGTCAGGAGGATCTGAGGGCAAATCCAGCCTCAGACACTTAACACTTACTAGTTGTGCAACCTTGGGCAAGTGTAATGGGAATGCAAATTTGGAAGATCTTCCCTGCCCCTAGGCTAAAGTGCACCTGAAGCCTGGGGTGGGAGGCTTGTTTTTTCAGTAGATACTTTTTGATTGGCCAGTGGGTCAATAAGGTTGTTACATTCTCTGAGCCAGGAGAAGGCTATATAAACCCTGATGTGAGGCTTTGTTTTGGGGGCTCACTTTGAGAAGTGTTCTGTGATTTGATATGGATTCTGGGAAGCCGTTGTCCTGAGCCCCCCCCCCCCCTTGAAAAAACCCAGATGTTGACTGGGTATGGATGTAATGGTTGGACAGTTTGAAATCTGTCTACTTGATCTGTTTCTCTGACTTGATAATTCTGTCTGTGTATTCTGAAGTTCGGGGTGCTGACCTTTTTCCCCTGAACTAGGTAAACGATATATGGTCTGACTGATTAAAGTAAGCTTGTTAACCCATTTTGAGTTGCTTTCCTTTGTCAAAGCAGATCCAAGAACCTGTATTGGCAGCAAACCCTGAGGACGCTTGGGGTGCTTGCTGCTACAGCAAGTCACATAACCCCAACTTCCCTGCCTTCCCCACTCCAAAAAGCAAAAAAAAAAAAAGTCTCATGAAATATCTGTGTAATTTTAGACCTGGGAACACAGCTCTTGTTCCAAGGGAAAATGGGACACGTAGTCACATAGTTCTATTATAATGGACAGGGAAGATCTTCTTATTCCATTAACCCTATAGAATTCTGGAAGGTAGGAGGGGTCTATGCTATGAAGGACTCTGAATGCCAACAGTGCATTTTGTATTTGATATTGGAGGGAATAGAATCACTGAAGTTTACTGAATGGGGGGCAGGATGGGGTGTACATGTGATATAATCAGATCTGCACTTTAGAAAAAACACAGTAGTGGTTGAACAGCAGATGGATTGGAATGGGAAGAGACATGAGGAAGGCAGACCCACTAGGTAGTTATTGCAACCATCCAGGTGTGAGTGATAAGGGCTTGCTCTGAGTGGTGGCAACGTCATAAAATAGAAAGGGGCTTATTGGATTGATGTTGCAAAGGTAAAATTGACAGGCCTTGTCAACAGACCTTGTCAACTTGAATATGGGGAGGAGGGGGTGTGAGAGAGTGAGGGATCCAGTGTGAGTCCTAGGCTGCAATCCTGAGAGACTGGGAGGGTAGAATTAACCTCTACAATAACAGAGGAGGTCTGGGTGGGAGAGACAATGAATTAGGGGAAAAGATAAGAAATTCTGTTTTTGTCATATTGAATTTAAGATGTCTACTGGACACGAAATTTGAAATTTCTGAAAGGCAGTTGAAGATGTAAGATTGGAGGTCAGCAGAGAGGTTGGGGCAGGAAAGGTAGATTTGAAAATCATCAAATCCATGGGAGCTAAGATCACCAAGTGAAATGGTATATAGAGAAAGAGGACCACAACAGAACCCTGAGAGACACCTACAATCAAAGGGCATGATCTAGAAGAGGATCCAACAAAGAAGACAGAGAATGAGTGGTCAAATAGGTAGGAGGAGAACCAGGAGAGGGTAGTGATCTGAAAATATAGAGAAAAGAGAGTACCAAGTGATAAAGCCTGCAGAAAAATCAAGGAAAAAGAAGACCATTGGATTTGACAACTAAGAGATCATTAGTAATTTTGGAGAAAGCAGAATAAAGGTGGAATAATAAGGTCAGACACCAGATTTGTAAGGGGTTAAGAAGGGAGTGATAGGAAAGAAAATGGAGGCACTTATTATATATGGCCTTTTGGAGTTAGCTACAAAGAGCAGAAGAGATATAGGACAAAAGTTGGCAGGGATGAAAGGATCAAGTGAAGTTTTTTTCAGGATGAGGAAGACAAAGGCATGTTTGGAGGCAGTAAGGAATGAGCTAGTAAACAGGGAGAGATTGAAAATAAGTGAAAGAGTAAAGGTAACAGAGGAGGAAATCTATTGGAGAAGATGGGATAGAATGGAATCACTTGAACAGGTAGAGAGAGGTTAGCCTTGGTAAGGGGTAAGGACACTTCATCATGTGAGAGAGGAATGAAGGAGGAAATCATGACAGAAAGCACCTGAATGATAGGAGATGAGGAAGAAGAAAGAAGAGGGAGTTCATGATAACATGGCCTCAATTTTTTTCTATAAAATATGAGGCAAGTTTCTCAGCTGGAAGAGTGGTGGGGAGGCAGGGCCATGGGAAGTTTGAGAAAGAATGAAAAGGTCTGGAAAGGCTACTGTGGAGAGTGGGATAGGGAGCTGGTAAGGAAGGTATAGTAAAGATTGCTTAGCAACAGTGAGGGTTCAGTTGAGGTTGTATAAAAGAAATTTTTCATTGATCCAGTCAAAACCTCCATCTCCAGTAGCACATATGTAGAAGTTAAGGCAGCAAATTGTGAGAATAATCTAAACCTTAATACCTTAATTAGATGAGAACACATTTCAATCAATCCAACACACATAAACCTTAGGCCAACTGCTAAAAGGCCTTCAAACTGGAATGATACACAAGAATTCTATTCCAACAGGCCAAGGAAAGTTGCTCACACCTCAGAGATTGTCTATAAATTTTGAAGAGAGTGGGGGGAATAAAAGGTACTCATCAAATGGAGAATGACTGAACAAGTTATAGTATATGAAGATGATAATATAATACTGTTGTGCTGTTAGATATGATGAAGGGGACAACTTCACACAAGTCAGTGAAAACTTCTATGAACTGATGCAAAGTGAAGGGAGAAGAACCAGGTGAAAAATTTATATAGGAACAAAAAATACCGTACAGACAATCAACTTTGAAAGACTTAGGAGCTCTGATCAAAAGAATGACCAACCACAATTCCACAGGATTCATGGTGAAAGATGCTATCCATCTCCAGGTAGAGATGTGATGGACTCAGAGTGCAGAGTGAAGAATATTATTGGAGGAAGGGAAAGTGGACAGACCTGATTAATATGGGAATTTAGGAGCTTACATTCAATGGGATAATACAGTATATATGCAGGTAAGTACAAAGTATTCAAAAAAGAGAAAACAATAACAACTGAGGTAATCAGAAAAATGCCTCCAGTAGGAAATGGAACCTGAGAAACTATGGATTTTATGTGGTAGAAAGAAAAAAGGAGTACATTCCAGATATAGGGGCATTGGTAGGAGACAGCATCTCATATATAGAGAATAGCTAGCAGAGTTTGACTGGAACAAAAAGTACACAAAGGAGAAAAAGATAAAATAAGATTAAAAAGATAAATGGGAGCCAGGTTTTTGTTTGTTTTTTTTTTGCGGGGGGAGGAGAAAATGCTTTAAATGCCAACATAAAGATTTTATATTTTGCCATAGAGGCAATAGGGAGTCGTTGATGGTTTTTAATTAAAGTAGTGACGTGGTCAAATTTATGTTTTAGGAATATCAATTTGGCATCTGTGAGTGGACTAGATTAGAGAAGAGACTAGAAACAGGGAGATCAGATAGAAGGTACAAAGAGAGAAAGAAAAAGTGGTAATGGTAAATGCTGCCAAGAGTTACTATAACTTGTCTACTACTCTAAAGTTTGCAGAAATCACTGGATTGAGGGGTAGCTAGGTGGTGCAGTGCAGCACCGGGAGTTGCATTCCTGCCTCAGACTTAACACCCACACAAAAAAACTAGCTATTTAACCTTGGGCAAATTACTTAATCCCAACTGCCCTCCAAAAAAAAAAATCACTGGATTGGAAGGGACCTCAGATACATGTATAATTGATATCATATTGCTTGCCTTCTCAATTGATGGGGAAGGGACTGTTAGGAGGAAGAGAATTTGGAACTCAAAATGTTTTAAAATGAATGTTAAAAATAAAATTTAAACAAAAAAAAAGGGAAAAGACCTCAGAGCCCAAATGCTCCAACCAGTACCTGAAAAAGAATCCCCTTTAAAACATTCCTGATATTTAAATGACTATTGAGTCTTTGCTCAGTCATTTGCAGAGAGGGAGAAATCAATATGTCCAAAGTCAACCCCTTTCATTTTGGGATATCTTTAAATGTTTCCTGAAATCTGACTCTTTGCACCTTCTTCTCACTGTTCCTACTTCAGTCCTCCAGAGCTAAAGAAAAATAAGTCTACTCCCTCTTCTCCATGAAAGCCAAAAAAATACTTGAAGATAGCTAATATGCCCTCTTTATCCAAGCTAAACATCCCCAGTTCCTTCAATAGATCTTCAGGTACCATAGTCTTCACTCTTCTCACTATCTATCATCCTACTTTTTCATATTATTGATCATCTATTCCTTTAGGACACTCAAAACCTCTCTAGGGACCTGAAAGAGTATCTAACAGAACCCATCTTGTCCTGATCCTTCTCCTCAGACAGATCAGCTAGGGACCTGGCTTCTCCCCTTTCTCTCCCATCAGTTGGAAGATTAACACAGGGGTGAATCATACCCCACATAAACACATATTGTGTCCCTGAGACAAAGCCCCTGTGCCCCTCTGCTAGTTGTGGTACTGTTCTTTCCCATTGTTGGCTGACTTCTGTGTGTTCCAATTTGTAACTTTTTCTGTAATACTCTGAAAACAAAACAGTGAAGAGGTGAAAATAGCTATCTTTCTTCTAGGAAGAACATATAGGCCCAATAGCCTATGTACTCTCCTAAAGTCATGATCCCAAATAAGATTATTTACCTAAAGATCATGGATTTGGAAGGAATTTTAGAGATTTCAGGAGAGTCTATTTTCTTCCTTTTATAGAGAAGAAATCTGAAGACTAGTGAAGTTAAATGACTTCTACAAGGTCATCCAAGTAGTAAGTGGCAAAGCCGGATTTGAAATCACATCTTCTGATTCCCAAATCAGTATTGTTTTTATTCTTCTGTCAATCAGTCAACAAACATTTATTAAGAACTTTCTATGTGCTAGGCACACTGAAAACATGTTAATAGAAAATTCTCTTACTGCAAGCAAGAGAAAGTATAAGGGGGAAGCAGGCAGAGTAATTCTTCCTAATATATAACCCAACAGAAAACTTAGCTTACATCAGTTTACGTGAACACCAGAGCAATGAGGTATTTGTTTACTTTTTTGTTTGTGCTAACTAAAGCATTTTATTGTTTTGTAGAATCACATAATCGTGGAATTTGAGACAAAGAGGGAAACTTTGAGATCACCTATTTCAACTGTCTTCTTTTACAGATGAAAAAACTCTGATGCTCAGTGAGGTAGTGTTTCTGTCTTGTCTAAAGTCACATAGCTACCTACTTGGTAGGGCCAGGACTAGACACCAGGTCTCCTTAGATCATAGATTTAGAGCTGGAAGGAACCTTGGAAGTCAGCTAGTCATATCCCTTTGTTTATAGAGAACTGAAGGCTAAATAATTTTGCCCAAGATCACACAGATTATAAGTGAAAAAGCTGGGATTTGAACCCAGTTTCTCTCACTCCAAATCTAACCCTCTTTCCACTGACTCATGCTTCTCACTTGTAGTTTGCTGTTCATTACCCTAAGACCAAATTTAATCTTAGTCATTTGAAAATTCAATGTTTGTTAAACATCTACAACATAATAAGTTAGGTACAGCTTGTAGATAATTAATAGTTAGAATTTAGTCATGATGACACTGTACAAACCACAGTGAATCTTCAGAACACTAGTTTACAATATAAGTGTGGTGAGAGTTGGATTAGAGCCCACCTAATGGAGCATGTTTGGGGATAGGGGGTATGGTACCTGCAAGGCCATAGCAGGAATAATATCTACTAAAGTCCTTTCTATACACACTATGCTAGTTTTTCCTCTTAAAAGGCAGTTAAACTGTCCTTGACACTTGATTGGTTCAGGAAACTAAGGCTCAGCTGTTCATGTAGCTTCTTGGAGACCTAAGTACAAAAGCCAAAACTGGAGGAGTGACAAGCCCCCCTCTGGAGTTTGACACAGGTTTCTGACCAGACCATTAGAATAGCCAATGCAAAAGCAGGTAAACTAAGCCCAACTGAATCAACACTGCGTCATTGTTGAACACTTTTTCCCTGCTATGGCTAAGTAAACATTCTTCTTTTAAATTAGATGGTCTACAAGCTTCTTGTTCCAATCCTGAACCTGAACCACTGGACCAGACTGAGGCCTAGCCAGCAAGGCAATTATAGTGCTAAGTTCATGGCTCAGAACTCATGTGATGCCTTGTTGCCTCCATCTTTGCCCCCCAATTCATGACAAGGGGGCTGAGTTAAAAAGGATACAGGGGTGGGAAACCTGTGGCCTAAAGACCACACTTGGGCCTCTAGATCCTCCAGTTTGGCCCTTTGGATGAATCCAATCTTTTTATTGAGAGGATTTGTTCTGTGAAGTTTGGATTCAGTCAAAGGGATGAATTTGAAGACCTACAGGGCCACATGTGGCCTCAAGGTCGAAGGTTCCCCACCCCTAGATTAACCACTGAGGAATGCAATCTACACACTCAGATTTTAAAGGAAGAAGCAACTTCCACTGCCTTGCTATCTTCTTTTTTTCCTCCCACTTAATAGCATTTTATTTTTTCCAATTACATGTAAAGACAGTTTTCAATATTCACTTTTATAAGACTTTGAGATCCAAATTTTTTTCTTTCCTTCCCTCCCCTCCTGCCTGTGCAAGGCAATAAGCAATCTGATAAAAGCTATAAATGTACAATCATATTAATTCCATAATATTTCCACATTAGTCATGTTATGAAAGAAGAATCAGAACAAAAGGAAAAACCACAAAAAAGAAAGAAAAAAATAGTCTGCTTCAATCTACATTCAGCCTCCATAGTTCTTTCTCTGGATGTGGATAGCATTTTCCATCATTAGTCTTTTGGAATTGTCCTTAGATCATCGTATTGCTGAGAACAGTCAAGTATATCACAATTGATCATCACACAATGTTGCTGTTATTGTGTTCAATGTTCTCCTGGTTCTGCTCACTTTCCTCAGTATTAGTTCATGTAAATCTTTCCAGGTTTTTCTGAAATGTACCTGCTCATCATTTCTTATAGCACAATAATATTCCATTACATTCATATTCTGCAACTTATTTAGCCATTCCCCAATTGATGGCATCCCCTCAATTTCCAACTCTTTGCTACCATAAAAAGCTGCAATAAATACTTTTGTGCATGTGGGTTCTTTTCCCTTTTTATGCTTGCTATCTTGTGAACATAGGGCTTGCTACGACGGCTCTCCCTTGGACTTCCTGGCAAGGGGAGATGTGGGTGGGATGGGGCAGAACTGAAAAGGGGACTTCTTCCCTTTCTAACCCTTCCCCACCTTTGAGACTGTCTGCACATGACAGAGAACACAAGAGTCTGACACTAATTCTCAAAGCCTGAATTGCCTCTTCTGCTTTGTGTTTCTTTTTGCAAATGACTATCTTGGGAATTCTAGAGTTAGTCTTCCCCCTCCCCTGCCCCCACGACCACCCCAGTTCCTCAGTTGATGCCATTTGCCTATTAGGAGTTACTACCTGAAGCTACTAAGGAAGAGATGGTCATAAATGGGATGATGAGCCCAAGCCATGCACTGGCTTGCCAGGAGATAAGGACCTTGAGTCATTTATTTGGACAGTACAGAGCCAAGGTGAAATAAGTGGTCTCCTATTAGTTTAGTAAGTATTGAAATGAAATGAGACATTTATAGGTCATTCACTGGTTAACAAACTGGTGTTTTCTTAATCATAGCATATAAAAGGTGTTCAAGGAGGGTAGCACTTAGCTTGAGCAGATAAGGCCTGCCTTACCTCCACATGGAAACTGTCTGGTTTTAGTTGGGTATAGTGACTCAGATGGCCTTGGGACATCCTCTAAGACTAAAGGGTTTTACTCCACAAGTTTGGGCTTTTTAGACCCTTAGACAACTAGGAAATCAAAATAATAGGGCCAGAGGTCACCAGGAAAATGCAACTTGAGTATTAGACCCCTGGACCAGTAATGTTCAAGGGACATTTTTGTCACCTTTCATGGAGAAAACAATCTGGTCTAAATCACATGAGGAGTCAGATGGGAACTGGGAGAATTGGGAACTCTGGTAGATAGTGATCCAATCACACAAGATACAGGTGAAAATGCCTTTTCAACAGTTCCACAAACTGTTTCATGCTAAATATGGCAGCCTCCTGGAGGAATATAATAACACTATAAGCCTATCATTGGCAAGCTAGGTGGTGCACAGTGGACGGAGCACTAGGCTTGAAATCAGGAAGGTTCATCTTCTTGAGTTCAAATCCAGACTCAGATATTTAGTAGCTATGTGACCCTGGGCAAGTCATTTACCTCTGCCTCAGTTTCCTCATCTGTAAAATGAGCTGGAGAAGGAAATGGCAAGCCACTCCAGTGTCTTTGCCAAGAAAACCCCAAATGGGGTCACAAAAAATTGGACACAACTGTAAACACAACAACATAAGAATACAGTAAGTTGATAGAAAATTATAGCTGGCATTTTTATAGAGCTTTAAAGTTTGCAAAGTACTTTGCTGGTATTTATCTCATTTGATCCTCACTCTGCAAGATAGGTAGGTAGGCTATTATAATTACCATTTTACAGATGAGGAAAACTGAGACTGAGAGAGGATAACCGACTTTCCCAGGGTCACAGATAATATGTATCTAAGGCAGAATTCTGAGTCAAGTCCTTCCTGACTCCAGCACTCTCTCCCCAGCAACATCTAACTTCCTATTTTAAAGTCTTCATCGATGTATGCTTATGAATCTTGTGAGTTTCAAGTATTTCTTTTGTGGTGGGGAAATAAATATTTATCCTATACCAGATCTACTTTGTACACAACAAAGTACCCTATTAATCCCTTCTAAGGAGGCCTGTGGCATTAGCCAAACCTAAACTTTGTCCCTGCTGGGATTGGGGTGGGGATGGAGTGATCCTGGGACAAAGTGCAAGACCCCTCCCTTTAGAGGCCAGACTTTCTCTGAACTGAGCCAGAATGAGGTCATTAGTGGGAGAAGGAACCCCTTACCCTCTTGAGTCAATGGGTCTCATACTCAAGTAATCAAACAGGCAAATGGTTGAGTAACTTTTTTTTTGCTGCCATTTCACCATTTTTCCTCTAATTTATGATGTTGTGCTTGGTAATTAATAGTCTATAATGAATAATGCTTTTTGATTGTTTTTCCTAAGAGGTCTACATACAAAGAAAATATATTTAGTAATATGTGTCACTAATCAAGTTTGAGTGTTTTTAAAGTGTCATACCTTGAAATACTTTATATATTGAAATACCATAGAAATAGTCAGAAGACTATTAATAAACCTCATTTTTTCCATACCCCCTAACTTCTGATATCTCTTTTCAACACATTACCTATTGCAATTGGAAGGTTCTTTAAAAAAAAAAAAGTGAAGCTTACTCTGGACACCTATAGTAATCTGAATTTTTCAAATGATATTCAATACACATCTCTTGTATTCAAATACTAATCAGACTAAATACAACAATGAACATAAACACTTAAATACAAATTATCTGAATTTGGGGATAGGTAATTAATCTAAGGGAGAGAAAGAAGGGAGGAAAGGAGAAGAAGAGAGGAAAAAAAGAGAAAGACACTCTTTAAAAAATTATTGATGTCTTCTGTTCTTATTTGATATTCATTTCTGAATTTATCCCTCCCCTGTCTCCACCATTCAGCCAGTCCTTCCTTATAACAAAGGAAAATTTGCTTGCAGAGAAAAGAAACAGGGATAGTCATTCTCCCTGTAATCCATGTAAATCCCTTACATCATTTATTTGAACACTGAGTATTGAGAATTCTAGGGTGATCTATAAACCGCATTGTTTCTAATCAAAATCACAACCATTTGGAATATTGAGAATGGTGTTTCATAAAAGACACAGAGTTACACTATTCTGTACAGGATGTGTACTTCCACAAAGACAAATGCAGACTAATTTTTTAGAGATCATACAATCTGGATATCACAGTCAAAAACAAAATGCTGTCTTTTGATAAGCATTGACCTATATTTGATGTTTTACATATTGCTAGAGATGAAGGCACTGAGCCAATATTAGATAATGCTGGAAGCACAAAAGGCCAGTCAGTCCCCAAGTATAGTAACACCTTTTATTTGTAGGGTACTTCATACATTTCATGTGACTTTCACAAATGGGCTTTTGCTTTTTTGCTAAAATTCTATAGCAGAAAGCTAATTGTTTTAAGTGTGCAAGATAGGATTACTGATTCATAGCTAGAAGAGATGTTAGAGGTCATTTAACCCAGTTTCTTCATTTTTCATATGAGTAAGCTGAGGCCCAGAGGGCTTAAGTCACTTGTTCCACGTCACACAGGTGGGACGTGGAGGGCAGGTCCTCAGACTCCAAATCCAGCATTATTTCCATCATGCCATCTTTGCCTCTCTATTTCTGTTTTTGTTAAAAGTTCAACCGAAATTTGAAAGAGAGCTGTAAGTCCTGTCAACCCTTGAAATTGTACAATTTACAGTCTTGAAACTGTAAAAACTTGTAAAATCTTAAATTTGTTAACCTACACAAATTATTTATGAAGAAAAATCATGATTTGTCCAATGATTCTGTCCATAACTATTGGCATAACTGTTATTGTCATTTTTTCCTTATTGCTATTAATATATAATACAGCAGCACAGTATATGCTGGACATGATTTAGAATGTACTTGTTGCACTGATTTTTCCTGTTTGTCTCAGTTCAAATTGTCCCAGCATGTAACACCATACACTCATAACATCTGCTTGTCTGCATCTCCTGAATGACAGCAGTTTGGCTGAACATGGTTCCTTTAAGGGGTAGGAGGAGAGAATGGGGATGGGTTGGTGGTCTGCCAGGAAACATGTGAGCATGACGAGGATGGCTCGGAACTTGAACATGTAGACAGGATCGATAGAGAATCTAAATAGTTCTCCCTTTCCTTGGCAAAAGCAAGAAATAAAGTGACTTTTCAAAATAGAAAGAAATGGGCATTTCAGTTGGAACTAGAAGAATATTATCCATCAAACTGAAAAAAAAATTTTGTAATAGGAAGTTTAGGGCAACATAGAATCATGTTAATGGTTGGCATTCATATAGCATGTTATTATTCCCATTGAAACTAAAGTCAAGAGAAGTTAAGTGACTTACTTGTCCATAGTCATATAAGTGGCGAAACCACTACTTATATCTTGGGTTTTCTGATTCTGAAGTTCAGTGCTTCTTCCACTAAACCAGGAGTGTATCAAAACACTCAGAGGCACTGAGGGTTCTGCCCAAAGTCAGGAAGAACTGAGTTCTAATCCTGTTTCAAACACTTACTAGCTGTGTGACCTTGAGCAAGTCATAACTTCTATGTGCCTGTTTTCCCCAACTATAAAATGGGGATCATAACAGAACCTCCCTTCCAGGGTTGTTATGAAGATCATATGAGATAATATTTATAAAGCACAGTGCCCAGCACATAGTAGGCACTTAATAAATTTGCTCCCTTCCATTTCTTTATCTCCCACCTTGATATAAAGCGAAGGACTAAAGAAACATGGAAATGCAAGACTTATAATATCCAGTAAGATCTCATTAATTCAGACAACTAATTCTAAATTTGGGATACTTGCTGGACTAAACTGAAATTTATATTTGAATTATATATGAAGACAGGTGTTATAACAAAAGTATTTTTAAGCTTATTAGCCGATTTATATTAAGGGCACTTATTTAACCTAAGTCAAACAAAAGAGACCAGCTGGTGTGTACTACATAGGATTCTTGGGGTCAGAGAACCTGGGTTCAAATCCCATCTCTGACACTTTCTAGTTGTATGAACCTATAAAAGTTATTTAACCTCTATCTACTAAATCACAGTTGTAATTCTATCAGTGCATGGAATTCCTGCACCAACTGGCTGTTGAAATCACAGATCATTTCAGTAAATCAAACAAGTTCCTTCTAATAATATTAACCGTTGGTATGCAAACCATTACAAATCACAAATGAGGTGGATGCATTCGTTAAGAAAAACCAAAGGTAACTTTTCCTTAAAGTATACAAGATTGGGGGGAGGTCACAAAACAAGCATTTATTTAAAACCTGCTATAGGCTAGGCACTGTGCTAAGTGCTTTACAAATATCATCTCATTTAACCTTCACAACAACCCTGGAGTAAGTGCTATTATTATCCCCATTTTACAGCTCAGGAACCTGAAACAGCAGAGGTTAAGTGACTTGCCCAACATCATACTGCCAGTATCTGAGGAGGGATTTGAACTCAGGTCTTCTGACTCCATTTCTAATGTTCTATCCACCGTACCATCTCTACCATTTTGCCATCAATATGGTTACTGATATTTTGGGAACAGTTTTATGTGATCTGGCTCCCTGCAGGCCAGATTACAGTGGGGCCTTGGTTGCCCAAGCAATCACTTCCACTGGGACTTGCCCCGGTGCTCTTTGCATCCAGATTTCTGCATCTCCCAAACCAGAACGAAAATATCATGATCTAAACTGTAATTATGTATGTTATCCATGGCACGGATTTATTTCAATGCAACACCAATTCATTGTATTCTAACATGGAGTTGGGTCCTCAGACTCTACACAAAGGTTTCATTGTATTGTAAGCCAAAGTCTCCAGCCACTTACTTTTTTTAAAACAGTACTGTAGCATTTGGTAGACCTATCAAAAGGTAAAGGGCACCATTTCTGAAAGCACTTTGTAGGCCCAATTTACCAGTTGGTAAAAATTTATCATTTGGAATAGGCAACTTGTCTGAACCTCTTGAATTTGAGCAAAGTATTAACCTGCCTCCAAAGGCATGTTTCTCTCTGGACTGTATAGTGCTGTATTTCTCATTGAATTTGCAAATGGTACTCAGGTAATATTAACAGTGTTCTAGGGGAGGCCAGGGGGTTCAGTGAATAGAGCACCAGCCCTGGAGTCAGGAGGACCTGAATTCAAATCCAGCCTCAGACACTTCACACACACACAAACCTAGCCATGTGGCTTTAGGCAAGTCAATTAACCTCAATTGCCAAAAAAAACCAAACCCCCAAAACTAGTGTTCTGGGATGCCTCATTCTGTACCCCTAAGAACAAAGAGCTAATGTAAATGGGGCTGAGATTAGAAATATGCCTATATCATAGGCAGCTGCCTAAGGACTGTGATTTCACAGTCACTAGGTGGGGGAACTTTTCTTTCCTGCTTGAAATGACTTGAAATGCAATAATGAGAGATTTATTTCTTTGACCGAGAATTTGACTTCTGTTATATAATAAATAAGGGTGGCTAGGTGGCACAGTGAGTAACACCAGCCCTGGATTCAGGAGGACCTGAGTTCAAATTTGACCTCAGACTCTTGATACTAGCTGTGTGACCTTGGGCATGTCACTTAACCCCAATTACCTTGCCTTCCCCCTCCAAAATATATATATATATATATATGTTTATTTCTAATTATTGCAGAGAGTTATACCTTATCTTTACCTATCAGCCTATCAGTCACAGCTTAATATAAATCAGGTTCTTAGCTCCTCTCCTGAGAAGTTTTAGAAAGGGGAAGAATGAAACATGAGGGTGATCTAGCTCCTGCTGCTGGGAGAGCAAGGAAGAAGATTTGGGGGTAGTACCAATTAGGTTACTTGTAATTTTGAGTCTTTAAGTGCTGAAGTGAATAAGAACCTCCAGCCCAGGAGTCAGGAGGACCTGAGTTCAAATCCAGCCTCAGACACTTGATATACTAGCTGTGTGACCTTGGGCAAGTCACTGAATCCCAATTACCTTGCTTTCCTCCCCTCCAAAAAACCCAACCAAACAAAAAAAACCCTAAAACAAACAAATAAAGAATCTCCTATAATACACACACCTTTAATGGGAGTGTTATCAACTAATGGAGATTTATTTATATATATGCTTAAAACCAAACCTTTTAGGAATGAATAATAACTATGGGAGAGGTAATCATTATACAGGGGCACTAGAAAATTGCCAAAGATAAAATTTCATCTCTTTCAAATTTTTCCTAAAGCTAACATTTTCTATTACTGTCACATGGGCAGAAAATCCTTGTTTTTTTCTAATTCACAGCCTTTGTCAAAAATACTTCCATTCACTCAACAGACAACATAAAGGCTTTTGTTTTATTTTGTTTTTTTTGCTTTTTGGAGGCAATTGGGGTTAAGTAACTTGCCCAAGGTCACACGGCTGGTGCTCTACTCACTGTGCCACCTAGCCGCCCCCAACATAAAGGCTTTCGAATTACTGTATAAGCCAATGAAGATTGTTGCCTGAGAATACCTTATTGACCAATATTTATGACAAATTGGTGTTGAAGGGAGATTTCCACATGATGCTTGTGAATAGTTAATTGAAAAAGCTGTGAAATAGCAAGGCATCTAGAATCTAAATTTAGGTTGGAATTAGAAAGGGTTCATGGAAGGAGCATATAAAACGGTTTAATAGAAATGCTAGTTTATATTGAATATTCTATCCATCTATCTATTCTATCCCATAAGGGTAATTTTTTTCTCTAAGACCATAAGCTATTTACGGGCAGGGACGATATATTACCATAACATGTATTATATATCACCATAGTAATGATGTTGATAATAGCTGACATTTATAGAGTGCTTTAGGTTAGCAAAGTACTTTACAAATATTATCTTATTTGATTTTGTAAAGTATTAGATCTGGAAAGGTCCTTAGAAATCACCTAGTCTAACTACTCCATTGTTCAGATAAGGAAAATGCAGTAAAGTGACTTGACCAAAGTCACATAGCTAGTTATTGGCATATCTGGCATTGGAATCCAAGTCTGGTACTTTTTCCACCATAACATATATCCATAGAAGGGCGTTTCATCAGGAGAAATTAGATGGTTAAAAACTAGGAAATTCACAGACACTGAAAGTGTAGAATAATCATAATATATAATTAATCCTTCCACATTGAGGGGTTAGTGGCATGATGCCCCCTGTGAAAATCCATATAAAAATTTTGGGCTTCACTTTGTAACAGAGAAGTCTAAATTTTTTCTTTTTCTTTTATGGGGTGTTTACAGTACTTTATTATAAAATTTGGGTTAAGTATTTGGCCATAGGCTCATGTGTCATCTGCCACTTCTGTAAAACTGCTCCAAAATTTTCAATTAATTTCTTATGCTGCCCTGTAATACCGTGTTTCCCCGATAATAAGACACTGTCTTATTAATTTTTTGGAAAGAAAAACACCAGGGCTTATTTTCAGGGGAGGGCTCATGTTGTCCTGCCTCAGCTCTCCTCCGCGGCACTGCTCTCAATGGCTCCAGCAAGCAAATCACTGGGGAAGAACAGGATGACGCGCTCACTGCTGCAGCTCTGATTGGATGCAGCTCGGAGCGCGGCATGCATTTTACGGGGGGGGATGGTGCAGCAATCTCAATAGGGCTTATTTTCGGGGGAGGGCTTATTTTAGAGGAATCTTACACAGTAAGGGGAGGGCTTATTTTTGGGATAGGTCTTATTATCGGGGAAACACGGTATATATATCATGATGGGGAAAGTCATGATATGGAAGGAATAACTTTGTACAGTACTTACTATGTGACAGGCACTATACTACAAACTCTTGTTATAAATATTAATCTTATTTTATCCTCAAAACAATCCTGGGAGATAGGGCCTATTATTATCCCCATTTTACAGATGAGGAAACTGAGGCAAGCAGCATTTGTGTGACTTGCCTAAGGTCCACACAGCTATTAAATATCTGAGGCTGAATTAGAACTCAAGTCTTCCTGACTCTAGGCCCATAGCTCCTTCCTCTGAGCCACTAGAACAGTGAAAGATATGAGAATCTATATACAAAGCCCCCACCTCCTGGCTGAGGGTACAACATGGTGAGAATCTGTGTACTAGACTTGGAGTTGACTTTTCTCAATTTTGAGTAAGTAACTTCATGTCTCTCTATGCTTCTGTTTCCTCATTTATACAAATAGGAGTTGGACTAGATGTTCTCCTCCAGCTCCAAATCTATAATCCTTTGAAAATAATAGGTGGCACAGTGTATAGAGCACTGACCCTGGAGTCAGAAGGACCTGAGTTCAAATCTGACCTCAGACACTTGACACACTTACTAGTCATGTGACCTTGGGCAAGTCACTTAACCCCAATTGCCCTTCCCTCCCCCTTCCAAAAAGCAAAAAAGAAAAAAAAGATTAAGAAAAAGACTACTTTTATCCCTTGAATTTGGTCTGACTGGAGTCTAGGAAATAAGAATCTTTCACCATCTTTTGGTATTTATTGGGGGTAGTCTCCCAGAGAGATAGAGACTCACAGAATCAAAGCAGATAAGTAAATAGCAGATGGGAAAACCTTGATACTTTTGTTCCAGAACATCACCTAGAGATGGATAGAGTGCCGGGCCTAGAGAGAGGACTCATCTTTCTGAGTTTGAATCTCAGACACTCAGTAGCTGTATGACTCTGGGTAAGTCACTTAGCCCTGTTTGCCTCTGTTTCCTCATCTGTAGCTAAGAAGGAAATGGCAAACCACCCCAGTGTCTTTGCCAAAAAAAATACCAAATTGGGGTTATGAAGAATCAGACACAAATAAAACAACTGATCAAAATCAACTAGAGATAGCCCAAAAGAGAAGATGAAGGGAATATAGAAATGCCATCCCACACTCCCATTGTTAAAGATTATGACCTGTTTCTAGAAGAAATAAACATGGATTTCCAAGGGGAAAAAAAATTCCAAAATGGAGGAGTTGGAACTACAGGGGCTAGAAAAAGAGTATCACATGGGAGAGACAAGTAAGAAACAAGACAGCTGTGCATACTTAGAGATAAAACAAAAGAAAACCAAAAAGATTTTAATCTTTCTGAAGAGGAGAAAAGGAAAGGCTCTGAGGAGGAAACAGTAGCTTGTCCTCCAAGGAATGATAAAGGACAGCCATAGAGATTTTCCTATAAGAGATCATCCAATAAGGGCCAGAAAAGGAAGCAAGAATAATGTGGTTGGCGAGTCCCCACTCAGGGTATTGTTAACCTGATAACAGGGGTCTTCTTGTGGTATGCAGCCAAGATTCAACAGAAAATCACCCACATCTTATCAAAATGAATGTCTGCTACCCACTTCTGGTGATTAATGTGGGCATAAATGACACTACTTGAAGAAACTTAGGGAATATTAGCAAAGATTTCAAAGTCTTGGGCAAAAAAACTAAAGACTGTAAGGGCAGATTGTATTTTCCTCACTGTTACTAACTGAAGGCAAGGAATACAAAAGAGAAAAACTGATTTGGGAAGCAAACATCTGGCTGAGAAGATGGTATCTGTAATAGAAATGTAAATTTAAGATCTTCCCTGCCCCTAGGTTAAATGCACCTGGAGCCTGTGGTGGGAGGCTTGTTTTTCAGGAGATACTTTGTGATTGGACAGTGGGTCCAGAGGGTTGTTACATTCTCTGAGCCAGGAGAAGGCTATATAATACCTGAGAACCCCCTGGCTTTGAAAAACCCAGATGTTGATGCTTCCCTCTCTCAGAACTGTGATTTGGTATAGATGTAATGGTTGGACAGTTGGAGGCCTGTCTGCTTGAAATGTTTCTGTCTGTATACTCTGAAGTTCGGAGTGCTGACCTTTTTGCCCTGCACTAGGTAAATGATATGTTTGATTAATTAAAGCAAGATTGTTAACCCATTTTGAGTTGCTTTCATTTAGAAAAGCAGATCTAAGAACGTGTGTTGGCAGCCACCCTGGGGATGCTGGTGTGCTTGCTGCAATAGTGTCTGAGAATAGAATTTGGGCTTTTGGACCATGGCTTAAAATATAAGAATAATCAACTTCTGGTCAAGGATGAAGTATACTTAACAAGGGCTAGTAGGAAAGTATTTGCTAAATGTCTTTATCTAATGAAGAGAACTTTAAATTTAAAAGGATAGTGGGAGGGGTGAAGAAAACTGCTTATATGTGTGTATGTGTGTGTATACATATGTGTAAACATATATAAATACATTGTAGGAAAATTTTATTATTTATTATATTATTTGAATTTAACAATGTATTGTTAGATATTGCTCAACCCAGGCTGTGCAGGGTCATACTAACCCCAAAGACCCTTTAGGGGAGCTGCAGATTACTGCAGAGAATGTTTGGAACTTTGTCTTTGCCCAGATTTTACTGAATGTTTAGACTTACCTGCTGATATACATTTCACACAACCTACATGCATGATCTGGAAACTGCTCCTTTTTGGAAATGCTCATATGCTGTTTGTGTCCATGTACATTTGTTTGAATTTTATATCCATGTAAAATTTACAGAGATTCAGAAGAAAAAGGACACATCTTTTCTGGCTCTCCCCTCTGCTGAATGACAATAAAATTCTTTCTAAAGAGCCTTTTATAGGGTTGAGATTTGTTCTCAATTGACAACATAAATACTATAAATGGTAGTTACAACATGAACAAGAATAGCTATTGTTGAAACCCATGAGATATGGGAAACTCTTATGAGTAAAATTCTGAAGATACAAAGAAAAATAGTTCTAATGAGAAATGGGAGTTACCTGAAGACAATGATGCTGATGCACAGAGAACCCACAAGCCAACTGAGATTTTAAAAAGATAAATACAGAAGATAGAATCAAGGGCCAATAATAAAGGATGGATATAAAAGCATGGTAAGAGTCCAGTTAAAAAGAGAGTCACTTAGAGATGAGCTGAGATTAGAGGAGGATCAAAGAATGGATAAGATCAGGGTTTGAGGTGGGTGAGGTAATGATAACTGCTCAATTCTTACTTTGCTTCTGTTTTCTCTGTCAAGAAAAATGATCTTTGCATTTGTTGTTCGGTCATTTTTCAGTCTGGTCTGACTCTTCGTGACCTCATTTGGGGTTTTCTTGGCAAAGATACTAGAATGGTTTGCCATTTTCTTCTCCAGCTCATTTTACAGAGGAAACTGAGGCAAACAGGATTAAGTGACTTGCTCAGAGTCACACAGCTACTAAGTCTCTGAGGTCAAATTTGAACTCAGGTCTTCCTGACTCCAGGTCCATGGTCTATCCACTTTGACACCTAGCTGCTCTTTTCCAGTAACTAAAGATGTCCAAGAGTGGAATAAGCTACTTAGCATGTACATTTTTGGTGTGGGTTGGAAGAGACAGCTGATGAGGCTCCAACTCTCAAAATCTGATTTTGTAAGATGACATGTTTTGGGGGCAGCTAGGTGGCACAGATAATAGAGCACCAGCACCAGCCCTGGAGTCAGGAGGACCTGAGTTCAAATCCAGCCTCAGACACTTGACACACTTACTAGCCATGTGACTTTGGGCAAGTCACTTAATCCCAACTGCCCTCCAAAAAAAAGCAAAAAGGAAGTGAGTCAAGGGATGGACTCTTTAATTAAAAAAAAAAAAATCAAACTGAGAAGGTGAGACCCTCAGGGTTGCCAGCCAAAAGAGAAACAATGACTATTTTGCATTCACTAAATCTTAGTGGTGGTTTTGGAACCATTTGTGGAAGGCCTTCAATGCCAGGATCAGGAATTTATACCTTATTTAGGTGGCAACTAGGAGTTTTTGACTAAAGAAGTGACCTCATAGCAGTACATTAGGAGGGTTACTCTTGGTGGTGGGGAAGATGAATAACAACAGTTTGTTTGTATTATTATTGTTGTTCCTGATAGGAAACTGGATAGACTGGAGGCAGGAAGAACATCTCTGGAGGCAAGAAGATAGCAGGGGGAGAAAAGAAACAATGAGAAACAAAGCATGCCACTGGGGTGGTGACAGTGGAGGAGTGTGATGCTAGAGATGCTGTGGAGGTAAAAACAAACAAGAGGACTTGGCAGTTGATTAGATGCTTTTGAAAAAGAGAAAAAGGAATAGTCAAAAATGCCTACAAGTTTGGCATTCAGGGAGGATGGCTGTGTCATCAATAAAAAGAGATAAGTTGAGGGGAAATGGCAGGGGAGAAATAGAAGTGGTAAAGGTGAAATGGGCAGGTTTGGGAAAGAGACTGGATATGGGAGATAAGAGAGAATGAGGAATTTGAGTATGCCATCTAAGAATCAAGCCTGGGGGCCTGGGAGGATAGCAGTACCCTCAACAGTAACAGGCAAGCATGGAAGCGCAAGGTTTGAGGGGGAAAGATGAGGGGAAAGTTGGAACATGAGTTTAAGATGTCTATGGGATTGGGGCGGCCAGGTAGCACAGCGAGTAAGATCACCGGCTCCAGCGTTGAGAAGACCTGGAGATCGAATCCTGGGCTCAGACACTCAGCACCCACCCACAAACACCTGGCTGTGTAACCTTGAGCAAGTTACTTAACCCCAATTGCTTAGGGGTGGCCAGGTGGCTCAGCGAGTAAGAGCACCTGCTCCAGTATTGGGATGACCTGGATCAAATCCGACCTCAGATACTCAGCACCACACCCAGAAATAACTGGCCGTGTAACCTTGAGCAAGTTACTTAACCTCTATTGCTTAAAAAAAAAAAAAAAGATGTCTATGGGACATAGATATTTGGTCTGAGATGTCCAAAAGACAGTAGCAGATGTGAAACTGAACGTCAGCAGGAAAGGTTAGGCCTAGATAAGTAGATTTGAGACTCATCTGCATAGGAATGATAAATGAATCAGTGATAACATGATAAAGAGATTGAATAAAATAGTGTGGTTCAGTCCAGCCAGACTCTCCATGACCTCATTAGGGGATTTTTTGGGCAAAAGATACTGGAGTGGTTTGCCATTTCCTTCTCCAGCTCATTTTACCAATGAGGAAACTGAGACAAACAGGACTAAGTGACTTGCCCAGGGTCATACAGCTACTAAGTGTCTGAATGCAAATTTGAACTCAGGAGGATAAGTCATCCTGATTCCAGGCCACTTCACCACTTAGCTGTCCTAGTAAAATACTATAGAAGAAGAAAAGGGGCTGGGAGAGAGCCAAGTGGGACATCCATTTGGGTAACCAGAACTGATTCCTGATTCCTGAACTGATCTGGGTAACCAGAACTGATTACCCTCCCCATTCTCCACTCCCAATTCAAGATAATCTTGTACCACAGATCTCAGAACAATTTGTTTGGACTTTTAAATGCTCTTAACATATTCTAATCTGCATGATTCAGGTTTGTTCCAGTATATGCCTAAACCACCTCCCCACTAGATTTCACACTCCTGAGGGCATGAAATGCACTTTTTAGTTCCTGAGTTGACCTTAGTGGTGATAATGGCAATGTCACTGGTTTGATCTCTGAATGGGACAAAATGTTTAATTTTAGAGGAAATGCAGTACCATGAAAAGAACATTGATCTCAGAGTCTACTGTATAGGGCAGTGGAAAGATCAGGGTAGTTAGGCATCTAGGTGGCAGAGTAGATCAGAGTGCTATCCCTGAAGTCAAGAAGACTCATCTGGAGTTCAAATCCAGACTCAGACACTTATTAGCTGTGTGACCCTGGGCAAGTCATTTCATTGTCTGCCTCGGTTTTCCTCAGTTGTATAATGAGCTGAAGAAGGAAATGGCAAACCACTCCAGGGTCTTTACCAAAGAAACCCCAAATGGGGTCAAAGGGCCTGGTAGCAAATACCAGCTCGTTACTAAGTGAGTGACCTTGGGCAAATCATACCTCTCTGTTCTACTCACATAAACAGGTAAAATGCTTTGAAAACCGTAAAATGATATATAATTACTAGCCATGATTACAATAATTATTACTTAGTTTCCTCCTCTGTAAAATGGAGGAAATGGCCTAGGTGACCTCTAAGGCTCCTTCCAGCTCTGTTCTATGATTCTAGGACTTGGGATGGCCTCTGACATTAACCATGAGCAAGTCACTTAATTTCTATGAACTATATAGTTGGCTCATCTCGAAATGGGGAAATAATAATTGCTGTTTTTTTATAGTGCTTTATATATACACCTCAAAATACCGCCTAAGTATTAATCGTTGTATTACTGAAAATAAATTTTTAGAAACTGAATAATGAATAAGACTGAAAAATAACTGGGAAAAAAATAAAAACTCTTTGAGTTTGTCAGTATAGGGAAGCTCATAGTAAGGAAACTCCTTCTACCAAGGCAGAATGGCAATTATTATACAATTTATAGTCTTAGAAAGTTGACCTGGGCACTGAAGCAACTGACCCAAGATAGTAGGTTAGAAGCAGGACTGGAACCCAGATTTTCCTGATTCTGAAGTCAGCCCTCTATACAACACACCATAAGATCTTGGCATAAGTCTGGGCCTGAACCCTAACTCTTTATTCATGCCTTGCACAGAGTAGGCTCTTACTAAGGATTTGCTGAATTGAATTACTTCCAGGGACAGCATCCATTCATTAATCCCCGTGGCTCCAGTTAGAGCTTGTAAAGAACCATGTGCCTGCCTTTATCTTGGCAACTTCAGCTCTTCATCAGTCAGCTCTGACCCTGAGGCCATTCTTTATTCTTTAAGGTTTTACAGGGCCCAGTCTCTTTAAGGCAGGTCCTGATCTCTAGCTAAGGAAACTGTCTCCTGATCCATCCAAGTGTCCTTGGTGCCCATGTCCTAAGAGAGTGCTCTCTCTTTTGGGTAAACCTGTGAGGGGAATTGGGTATCCTTTGTAAGCTGAAAGGGATTGGTTCAGCCAAGTCCTCTTCTGGGATCCAGGTCCTTTAGGGCAGAGGTATTGAGAGCTGGGGCTTTGTCTGGTTTAGGAATATTAAAAAAAAAAATAGCTTTATGATTTCTCTGAAAACACTACAATTCTCTAGAAGGCTGAGTGGGTTTTTGTTGTGGTGGTGGTGGTGGAGGTTAGAAGGTATAATACAGTTGTCCACAAGAGAAATACGGTGAGATTTCTTTGTGATCAAAAGAAAAAGGATTTCCACCCTGGAGCCATTCATATTACATGAAATTCCATAATATCTTAAAGCACACTCAGATAATGGAACAACAGTGAGCTATGGGCAACAAAAGAATACTGTCGATCAAGCACAACAGGTACAACTTCTTCCCCACTTACATGAAAATCTTGGCTTCTTTACTATCTCAGAAGGTAGCTTTTAATGAATTAAGGGCTTCCCATAACATTCACCAGCTTTCATGGATGACCGAGCTATTTCTTTTGTGCTTTGGTAGGCTCTCAGAAGCATTTCCAGCTCTCATTTCTTTGTTGTTTAAGAGAAAAGCACCCGTGCTGGAGTTAGGGCGACCTGAGTTCAAATCAGGCCTCAGACACTTGACGCATTTACTAGCTGTGTGACCTTGGGCAAGTCACTTAGCTCCAATTGCCTTGCCTTTCCCCTTCTCCCCCAAAAAAGAGAGAAAATAAACTATCACCAGAGGAATATCCCAAGGTCAGGCAGCATGGCATCATGAGATTAAAAACTTGAAGGAACCAGAGGATCTCTAATTCAAACACCTCATTTTACAGATAGAAAAACTGAGACCCA
The DNA here is from genome assembly GCF_028583685.1 of Petaurus breviceps papuanus. Lineage (NCBI taxonomy): Eukaryota > Metazoa > Chordata > Mammalia > Diprotodontia > Petauridae > Petaurus > Petaurus breviceps. Next base: position 1,289,008 of record NW_027185810.1, read on the forward strand.
GCTAAAGCAGAAAGACTTGTCCAAAATCATGGCAGGGGGTAAGTGGAAGAGCCTAGAATTCACATCCAGATCTTCTGAGTCTAGAATCAACAATCTTTCCATTATATTCTGCTGCTTGCCCTCTACTATGCTGGAAGTGACAGTAGGGACAAATATTTGAGGCTTGAGAAGCTGCTTCAAGTTATTTCTGAGAACAGTTTGTTTGTTCCCTCTGATTCCAGGCTGTTCTCCAGGGCTATGAATTTACTGACAGTCTTGCTCAAGCAAATATAGCACTGTCCTTTCTAACTGTACCTAAGTTAGCTGGATTAACCCATGCACTATATTAGAGTAACATCTTTTGTTTCCATGGGTTAGGGAATAAAATATTGCAAATGTGAAAAAAGCATCTTGATTATTCTGTTCTCAGATTGGAAGACAGCCTGTTACAGTTGCAAAATGAAAAGGAGAAGCCCAGATTCAAACCATTAAGTTTCCCCAAATCTTAGCGATCACTCCTCCTCCAGGAGGAAGAGGAAAATAAAACACACAGAATAACATATATGCCAAACATTCCTCTATTCCTCCAGAAGCAGAGACGTCCTTGGTAACCTGTTACATGTTGGCTTGGCAGGCAATGGTGAGAATTTGCAGTCTTGGCCTCTCCTCCCAGCAGGCTGGCTTCTATGTCCAGCCCTGGTTGTAATTTCTCTGAGAGGTTGCCAAGGAGAATGTGTTTAAAGTCATTACTGATTACTATTTAACCTCTCCTCAGCTTTCACACTCTGTTAGGGTTTGCACTGACTGTGTCAATCATAATCCCTCTGCTCAGGTTTCCTGGTCCATTCCAACTAAAGGGATGAACAGTGTCCTTAATAATGTGCAGTATAGATCAGGGAAGTCATCAAGGTTCTGTCTTTATACCAAACAGTTAAATGTCTCAGAAATATCAAAATTTATACTGGGGAATTGGGAGAGAAGATCAAGGGACAGGCAGTGAGAGCACAATTCTCTAGAGAAGTCTAAGGATATGGATTTCTTTATAGGCTGGAATTTTGCTTTTTGAAATGTATTCTTATGTGTCCAGCTTGGGGGTGGGAGGGAACTGTTCCTTCTCTAATGATTCACCATGGTAACAAATCTAAAACACTAAAAAGAAAAAAATCTTAAGCCTAAAATGAAGGAAAAAGAGACAACATACAATAATTATAGTGATACTAATAGCTAACATTTTTATAGTGCCTATTAGGTGCCATTTGGGGGCAGCTGGGTGATGCAGTGGATAGAGTGCCAGACCTGGAATCAGGAAAACCTGGGTTCAAATCTCACCTCAGACACTTTGCTGTGTGACCCTGGGCAAATCACTTAACCCTGTTTGCCTCAGTTTCCTAATCTGTAAAAATGAGTCGGAGAAGGAAATGACAAACCACTTTGCCAAGAAAACCCCAAAAGGAGTGGATGAAGAGTTAGACAGAACTGATAAACAACTAAACAACAATTATATTTAGTTGATTCTCTGAGTCTGACAGTGCCAGACAGCTTCTGATGCAGAGAAAAGTCTATTGAACATGCCCTGGCCAACTCTGAATATAAACACTGTCAGCACACTTTCTGCACCAGAATATCTACTCTACATGCAGCCAATGTAGCTTACTAGTGATTTGTGGATATATAGGTTAGCAGGTAGAGCTTTCACAGACCCCAGATTCTTACCAAGTGACTGTTTCTTAAAACTGTAGATTCTCCTCCTACCTTTGACCCAGACAAATTCAAAGTTTCTCCACAATTCATTTTCCAGCCATAATGGATAGAATGGTAAACTTGGTGAAGTTGGTAAAACCTGAACTCAAACTGGGCTTCAGATACTTACTAGCTGAATGATCCTGAGCAAGTCATTTAACCTCTTTAAAACTGAGAAAACTCCCTAGGACTTAGCTAATAATACTAGCAGCTAGCATTTATATGTTGCTTTAAGGTTTGTTAAATGGCTTACAAGCATGCCATTTTATCCTTATAACAACCCCTAAAGATAGGTTGTAAAATGAGGATACTATCCTCATTTTTACAGATGAGGAAACTAAGGCAAAGAGATTAAGTGACTTGCCAAGGGTCATAAAGCTGGTAAATATCTGAGGCTGGATTTGAACTTGGGCTTTCCTGACTTTAGGTCCAGAATTTTGCCTACTCTACCACCTAGCTGCCTACTAAGTTATAAAATGGCTGGTGGAAGGAATTCCCATAACTCAAGTTGCCTACTTGATGCTGAAATTACAGATTACACATTCAAATATACAGATATTAGGATATATGCATACTATGAAAATTAAAAGTAAGAAAAATCTTCAGATCATTCAGGCCTCTCTGAAAATATTGTTTTTAATGAAGTTGTTATTCATCTAAAGATTCTTTTTATCTAGAGGGTAGTTGGTAGTTGAGTGGGAGGAGGGTCAGAAGAAAAACTGATAAATTCTTGTTTTTCCATAAATGTAATTTCAGTAAGAAGATCTGAGAACAAACTTTTACTTTTGTGTTACTGGGTAGTAAATGAATTACCAGCATAATCAGTCCATGCAATCAACATTCAAATGCCAATGTGAGAGACTGGAGGAGTGGCCAGCATAAAACTTACAGAAGTCAAAGAACCTTTTGAAAAGAAAGCTAATCTGTAGTGAATTCACTGAAATTGTCTTTGTTATGGTACCAGAATAGTCAAGGAGTCATCTACTCTGAGCCAGACATTGATAGAAGAAATTGAAGTGGGTACCTGAAACTCTTAACTATAGACCAAGTCAACTGATATTTAACAATTTGAGATAAGGGTTGATCCCCCAAAAAAGGTAAGACCTTGGCAAATTCACACCAATATGGAAATAAATGGTGGGATAGGGAATATGTGAATAAGAAACTCCCTTTAGCAAAGGTTTTTTGTTTGTTTGTTTTTGCTTTTTGGAGGGCAACTGGGGTTAAGTAACTTGCCCAAAGTCACACTGCTAGGTTTGTGTGTGTGTGTGTGTGTGTGTGTGTGTGTGTGTGTGTGT
>NW_027185810.1:1292034-1324002 GCF_028583685.1 Petaurus breviceps papuanus
TGTGTGTGTGTGTGTGTGTGTGTGTGTGTGTGTGTGTGTGTTAAGTGTCTGAGGTTGGATCCAAACTCAGGTCCTCCTGACTCCGGGGCTGGCTCTCTACTCACTGTGCCACCTAGCTGCCCCTAGCAAAGTTTTTCTGCAGTTAATATAAACAGTTGCCTGGAGACACGAGAGGGCGAGTGACTTGTTTAGGGTCATATAGCCAGTATGTATCTGTCAACCTAGTCTTATAAAGGTGTGAAATTCTAAAAACCAAATACTAGGAAACAAAAGCCAGATTTATTGAGACTCACAAGATGGAGGATGAGCTCAGGGCAGTCAGCTGGGATCATGGATGGAAATAGTAACCCTACTGGGAAAGGGAATGGTACACTCATTCCCAAATCCATAAAGTTCAGTCAATTTTTATAGGGTTATAGAGTATAGCCGGACCAGGCACTGGGGGCAGGGAGCCAGAAACCTGAACCCAGGGACTGATGCTGATTCTTACTAGTCAGAGAAGGGGAAACTTGGGAAATTAGCAGCTAAGGAACTTTCAAACTCCCTACCTGAGAAGGGGCTTTGGGCCATTATTGTTGAACTTACTCTGACAGGGTGACCACGGTTCTTTGTTTAGTGGGTTCTGAGGAACTACTCTATTCCATATAGTATTGCAGTTAGGAGTATCTGATTTGATATTTCAGATCGGTTTTGATTGTGGATGAGCATGGGAAGGGAAGGAAGTGGGTTGGAAAAGGAGAGAAGGGAGGAGCAGCCTAGGAGAGTTTAAGGGTGAAGTCCTGGGAAGTGGACAGACAGGCACAAAAAGGAGAGGTTGGGAATATTGAGCAAAAATTGCTATTTCACAGTTTTGCCTAGGAATGGCCACATATGCTGGCATTTCTTCAAAACCAGGTTTCAAAGAAATTACCTTCCTTTAAACAAATTGATCTAATTTGTTGCTTTGTCACAGTAAGTCTGGACCAGAATAAAATAAGTATACCTTTCAAGTGCAGGTTGTGAACAGGAAAACCCTGGGTATGAGGGGAACAGTGTATTCAGATAATCCTGCTTCTCCCTAGCCTTCCCCAGCCCCTCCCCTAATTTTCTACTCATAATCTGGGCCACTGATTGGAAGGCTAATACCCTGCCTGGTCTTTTGAGTTTCTCTGATTCTCCTTAGCCAAGCTGGCCTAATTACATATTCCTGTTAACCTTTAATTCTGCCAAAGTAGGACTGAAAACCACCTCCCACCAAAAAAAATTGCTTAAAAAATCAGAATGCTAGAAGAGATCTTAGCTGTCACCTGTCTAGTTCCCTCATTTTCTAGATAAGGAAATAAAGTCACAGAAGTATAATAACTGCCCTCAAGATCTTGTTTCCTAGACATGTACATCAATTGAACTGGCACTCAATTTAGTGGACATATTAAGAGCGGATAGTGACAGCCCCGTCTGGATGACGCAGTGGATAGAATGCTGCTCAGCCTAGAGTCAGGGAGACGAGTTCAAATCTGCCCTCAGAAGTTTACAAGCTGTGGGAACATAAGCTCACAGCCTCAGTTTCCTCAACTGTAAAATGGGAATAACAGTAGAACCTACCTCATAGGGTTGTTGCACGGATTAAACGAGATATTCATAAAGCACTTAGTGCAGTCCCTGGGACAGCAGAAGGTTAGTAAATGCTTGTTTTCCTCCTTCCTAAGAGCATGCTCTGAAGTAAAGAGGTGAGTTCATGAATCTAACATGCTTCCAAACCTGGGCCCTCATTGAGGAGTCATCTCCTCCCTACTATCCCATCCCCCCCTCTTCTCTTACAAATACAAACCCCCTGCCCTTTACCCTGCTTCAGCTGAATGCTGGACCAAAATACTGATTCCTATCCAAAGGTTGGCCCCACTACCACCAGCTCTGGTGCGATTTCCAGTCTCTTCTAGAACTTGCTTCCTTATCTTTTCTCTAGAACTGAACTACCGATTGCCCTCCTCCCGGGACCAGGACTATGTTGCAGTTCAAATCTGAAATTGCTGGTTCCCCGGATAAGGAAGGCATCCCTCTATCAGGTGCTCTGCACTGACCCCTGCTCTAGCTTTCTTAGCTCCTACAGGAAGTCTCAGCATCTATGTCCTTTGATCTATTTATTTCTAGCCTGTTTGGTTTGCCAGAGCCATTTTTGGCAGCTGATTATTAAAACTGGTTCTAATTTTCAGGGAAGCGAGCTTCTTCTCCAGTTTTCCTAGGCTTGCTTCCTGGCTTAAGGCTCCTCAGTGGGTCGGATGTTAGGATCCAAGATTCCCTCCAGGAAAGCAGTAAGCATTGCCAGTAGCAAAACTTTGCCTCTACCTTTTCCAAAGCTCTTGCTCCACTCTGGCTGCCCACAAAGTTCCAGTTTCCGGTATGGGGCCCGCCTCCTTGGCTCAGCTCATTTGCTGAATAAACATGAATGACACACCCCTAAATCCAGTGAATGATTAAGCCTCTCTGCTCAGGTTTGCCCACTTTGCCTGGCTCTTTCTGATGACTCATCCCTCAGGTGCCTCCAGGGAAAAGGTTTCCCAGAATTCTAACTTTATGGTTGAATAATAACAAAGTTACTTTTTGTATAAAGAAACAGACAATCCCACCCATAGCATCAGGAAATCCATCACCTCACAGACTGCCTTGGTCCAGGCAGCCCTGAAAACAGCATTCCTCTATTCCTAAATCAATTTATGGCTCTTTTAAAAGGAGTAATCACAGCAGAGTGCAGCCACCGACAGCAGCCAAAATACGGTAGCAACCTTTACTCTGGGGGGCTGTTTACACAGCTGGAACCTGAGAATCCCTTGCTTTCACAAAAGTCTCCTCTGTGTGCTTGGGATTTTTCTCTGTGGATACTTTGATAAAAAGACAGGCTATTTGGGGCAGGGGAGGGGGTTTGTTTTGATTTTTTTTTCTGGATTGCCTTGATCCAGGGGTGGAAAACCTGTAGCTTCAAGGCCAAAAGTGGCCCTATGGGTTCTCAAATTCTTCCCTTTGACTGAATCCAAACTTCACAGAACAAATCCCCTTAATAAAAGGATTTGTTCAGTAAAACTTGGACTCGGTGAAAAGGCCACGCCCAAGGACCTAGAAGGCCACATGTGGCCTCAAGGCTGTAGGTTCCCCACCCCTGCCTTGGCCCTCCAGTATAATCTCCCTTTTTTATAATTCCCTCCTCCCTTAACCCCTTGTCCCACCCATTCTTCAACTCCTTCCTGAGGGAGATGTGGCTAATTTTAAACTTATCAGTTCAAGCTGGCAAACAGTTTCTACCACAACCACTGCTAAAGGGTGCTGTGGGAAAACAGGAAGCAAGGCTTGAGAGAAGGGAAAACAACGGGAAGGTGGCTTAACCCTTCTCCTCCACCACAAACCAGTGGTTTTAAAGTAAGACTTGATCATTCTGGTAAAGCACTCTGAAGAGAGTACTAGCTGCTCCCTCTCTTTCTCTGTTTAAAGTCCAATCTCTGATAAGAATTAGAGAACAAATGTCTGTGCTGCTCTTGTCAAGTCAGTCAGTAAACATTTGTTAAATGCCTACTGCGTGCTGGACACTGTGCTAAGCAACAAGGATACAAAAAGAAGCAAAGATCGTCCTTGTCTTCAAAGAGCTCATGATCCAAATGGGGAAGAAAACAAACAAATAGGTACAAATAAGCTATATACAGGATAGATGGGAAATAATTAAAAGAGGAAAGGCCCTAGAATTGAGGGGTTGAGAAAGGTTTCCTGTTGTTATTCAGTAGTGAACCCATTTGGGGTTTTCTTGGCAGAGATACTGGAGCAGTTTGCCATTTCCTTCTCCAGCTCACCTTACAGAGAAGGAAAATGAGGCAAACAGGGTTGAGTGACTTGCCCAGGGTCACACAGCTAGTAAGTGTCTGGGGCCAGATTGGAAGTTTTCTTGCCTAAGGGTACAGACGGCACTCTGTCCTCTGTGCCACCACCCAGCTGCCCCTGGTTAACTATAGAAGATGGGATTTTAGTTGGGACTTAAAGGAAGCCAGAGAGGTCAGTAGTCTGAGCAGAGGAGGGGCAGCATTGCAGGCATGGGGGACAGCCAGAGATAATACCCAGAGCCTAGAGCTGGAATGTTCATGAAACAGCCAGTTCAGTGTCCTTTGATTGAAGGGTATGGGTGGTGGGAAGGAGCAGGAAAGGGCTTTGCTTCGAATGCCAGAGGATGTTGTATTTAATACTAGGGGTGATTGGGAGTTTATTGAGTGGAGGGGTGACATGGTCAGATGTGCACTTTGGGAAAATCACTTTAGTGGCTGAATGAAGGATGAATTAGAGTGGGAAGCGTTAAAGCAGGCACACCCACCAGCTGGCTATCGAAATGGTCCAGGCACTGGGTGCTGAGGCCCTGCCCCAAAGGAGTGGCAGTGTCAGAGGAGAGAAGGGAGAATAATTAGCAGGTGTTAGAAAGGTAAAATCCACAGGCCTTGGCAACAGACTAGATATGGGGGTGGGGATGGGGGGAGGGGAGGTGAGATATGTGTCACCTGGTAGCACCTCTTTAGGGATGTTCTTACAGTTGCCCAGGAAGATTCATTTAATTGGCTGATGAGAGAAAAGTATAAGGAGCATTGAGGAGGCTCTTACGTGGAGGTGAAATGTAAGATGGTTAATGAGCAGCCCTGTTGTAAGTGTCTCTAGAAGTCTCCCTGCCCCTGAGGCCTTCCTTCCTCCTGGTGGAGAGTATAAGGATGATTCTGAACTTCCTAGGGCCAGTGTGGGGAGGCGACACCCTTCTACGAAAAGCCTTTGAGTGCCTGACCTCCTAGGAAAGTCTGTGGGATGGGGCCACCTGGGCTGAAAAGCATTTGGTGGCTTCCCTCTTTCCCAGCATCCAAGGGTTAGGGTATCAACTACTGAGTCACCAAAAAACAATATGTTATGACGGTAGCAGTCAAGGCCCCCACAGAGAGATAATGTACTGGGAAGAACAGAACCCAGTTGGGATTGATCAGGCTCTTCTTAGTGGAAGTAAAATGTATAATAGCTAATGAGTAGTCAGTCCTTTTGCAAAGTGAAGCTTATTATACCAGACTCTCAAATAACTGAACTCCAAGAATTCCTCTAACATGCCTCAGAAACCACAGTGTCCTGGAAGTTTACTCCAGCCCTGGAATTCATAAATTGGAAATAGCCTTCTGGCCCAGGCTTCTCCCTTGGATTGGATGGCTCTCCACCTTTCCTTTCCACAACTTCCATTTAAGGCAGGCACCCGCCAAGGCCAGTTGCATCTCCACTGCTCTCCAGGGTGTCCTCCTGACTTTCTTCACCATACAAACCTTCATTCTCTCCACCACTTAGTGTTAAGCTTCTTTTTATGAACTATCTTCCCCCATTAAAATGTAATCTTGGGGCAGCTGCATTGTGCAGTGGATAGAACACCAGTCCCTGAGTCAGGAGGACCTGAGTTCAAATGTGACCTTAGACACTTACCAGCTATGTGACCCTGGGCAAGTCACTTAACCCCAACTACCTCCAAAAAAAGTAATCTTGCAGATAGGACTGTCTGCTTGTGTCTGTATTCTCAGGGTTTAGCTATGGCTTAGCCAGCCACAGTGCCTGGTGAAAAGTAAGTGTTTTATGAATGCTTTCTGCCTGGCTGCCTTCCTGACTAATTAAAACTGCCTTTTTCTTACCTGATTCATATTTGTACTCTGGATACTTTTTAACTTCCTTCCCCACTGTTGGGGGTGGGAAATACCCTTAGACTGGAGCCAAAAATAGAATTGTTCACCAGGAATCTGACCTGGGGAACAGAATTGCAGAGCTGGCTGGGAGCCCCTTATTCATAACTCCCCTATTTAGGAGTCAAGCCAGAGTCTACCAGGAGAGCAGGTAAAGGACAGAAAAAGGCAGAGGTCACCAGTTTCTGAGCTGAAATCTAAAATGATAAACTTTTTTTTAAAAAGTAGAATTTTAGAACTGGAAGGGATTTTAAAAGTTACCTATTGGAACTCCTTTATTTTTAGAGATGAAAAAGCCGAAGCCCAGAAAGAGGAAGTAATTTTTCCAACATGATCCTTATCTGGCTTCAAATTGATATCGCCTACATTCAGAGCCTGGGCTTTCTTCTACTTTATATACCAGGCTCCTCATTATTATGTTCAGGGTCAGCACATGATTGTTCCCCTTCTGCTCTTCCTTTGGAATCCCTCCATTCAAATCTTTCCATACTGCTGTGTTGTGTTCTTATTTTCACTTACTATGGCTTGTAATAGTCAAAGGCAGTGATGCATGACAGATAACAAACTGGCGTCAGTGTCTTCAGAGCCTGCTTCAGACATATACTGGCTTTGTGATCTGGGCAAATCACAGCCTTTCAGGGCCCCAGGCAACTCTCTAAAAGTAAGATCTGAAAGTTGCCGAGCAGCCTTTTTGTTTATTGATAGTTCCTTTTTAGGAGTTCCTTATGCTAAAGAAATCACAGTCTGGTTAAAAAAATTAATAAATTGTCCCTATTTCAATAGATCTGTAATGTCTTCAATATGGGTACTACGTAGCTCATATGGTACAGATCAGAACCTATCTACACCTTCTTGCACTATGTGACTCTTAGCCACGTATCCTGCAGGGACATCACCCAATGTTCTGGGGGGACCTCTCTATCTCATGACATTTCATGAACACCAAAGGAGCACAAGGATTGTCGACCATCTTTCTTGTTATATAACTGACCCATTTACTCCTCTGGTCATGTATCTGCTTGAAACTATCTTTTTTCCCTTACTTCATTTGTGTAATGCTTTGTTGGTTAAATTCTGAAGCCTACTCACACCTACCAAGATTGTTCTTTGGAGGGTCTTTTGATTATTAGTTTTATTTTGATGATTACTTTTGATTATTTAGAGATTAAGGCATTCTATGATTGGGAACCATGTCATTGAAAGGATATTGATGTTAAAAAAATTAGACTTTTTTTTCAGGAAAACTTGGAGTCTTTTTCTTTTCAGGAAAAATCTTAGGGTTATTAAAAGGACTGTGATTGAAGCAAAGATTCACTATTCAACAAAAACTGCTAGGGAAACTGGAAAGGAGTCTGGCAGAAATTGAGGTTAGACCAGCTTCTCACACAATATACCAAGATATAACCCAAATGGATATATGACCAATATGAAAGGTATCACAGCAAGCAAACTAGAAGAGCATGGGTGGAAATATTTATTACAGAGGATAGAAAAGATAGACAAAACAGATAATTTTGATTACATAAAGTTGAGAAGTTTTTGCACAAACAAAATCAATGCACAAAATAAAATTAAAATTAGAAGGTAAACCTAAATGGGAAAAAAATATTTGCTGCAAGCTTTTCTGATGAAGGTCTGATAGCCAAGATTTTTAAGGAAGTGATACAAACATATAAGAATAAGAGTCAGGCATGGTATAATACACCTTTAATTTCTGTTGCCTCAGAAGATAAGACTGGTGGAGCTATTAAACTCTAGAGTCCTGAGTTTAAGTAAAGTTAAGCCATTGAGTGTCTGCACTAAGTCCAGTACCAATATGGTGAGCCTCCAGACAGGTGGCTACCAGGCTACCTAAGAAAGAACAAAGTGGCCAAGGTGGGAAAGGAGGAGGTCAAAACTCTCATGTTCATCAATGATAAGATAAGACTAATGAGTGGCTGCTATACTTGTAGGCTGGATAATATAAAGAAATCTAGTCTCAAAAAAAAAATATATATATATATATAGTCTTTCTCCACAAGGTAAATGATCTGAGGATTTTAAAAGGCAGTTCTCAAAGGAACAGGATATCATTGGTTATTATTTTAAATGCTCCAAACTACTAATAATTAACAAAATGCAAATTAAAAAACTCTGAGATTTTACTTCATACCTATCAGATTGGCAAAATGACAATTGTCGGAGAAGCTTTGGGAAAATAGTTACAATAGGTAGTAGAAACAGGACTTCCTGTTTGGATCTGGATTTCAGTCTAGGGTGGAGGTCCTGGGGTGTGTGACCAGCTTGCCAAAGCGTGTGCGGGCTTCAGAGAGGGCACCCAACTAATACCTCCGGTAGCTGAGAAAACCCCAGCGTTTGGGACGGAAGCTCCATGTCTGGTGGCAGAGCACTGTGGCAAAAAGCACAAAAGTCAAGTAACTGAGGGGCAACATGATGAGGCAAAGGAAGCAAAACAAGCAGAAGAATCCAACATTAGATTCCTATTTTGGGGACAAAAAGGATCAAAGCATGGAACAGGAGGAAGACAGTGAAGTCAGAACTCCTGCACCAAAAGCTTCAAAGGAAAATACGAGCTGGTTACAGGCCATAGAAGACCTTAAGAAGCAGATAAGAGAAATGGAGGAAAAATTGGGAAGAGAAATGAGAATGATGCAAGAAAATTATGAAATGAGAGTTAACAGCCTGACTGAGGAAAATAACACCTTAAAAACCAGACTAAATCCAATGGCAAAAGAGGCTCAAAAAGGCAATGAGAAGAGGAATGCCTTTAAAAACTGAATTTGCCAGATGGAAAAAGAATCTCAAAAGCTCACTGAGGAGAATCATTCCTTCAGATTTAGAATGGAGCAAAGGGAAGCTAGTGACCTTAGGAGAAATCAAGATGCTGTTAAACAAATCCAAACAAATGAAAGAATAATAGAAAGCAATGTGAAATATCTCATGGGAAAAACCACTGACCTGGAAAATAGATCCAGGACAGATAATTTAAAAATTATTGGACTACCTGAAAGCCATGATCAAAGAAAGAACCTAGAAATCATCCTCCAAGAAATTCTCAAGGAAAACTGCCCTGATGTTTTAGAACCAGAAGGCAAAACAGAGGTTGAAAGAATCTACCAATCACCTCCTGAAAAAGATCCCAAAAAGAAAACTCCTAGGAATATTATAGCCAGGTTCCGGAATTCCCAGATCAAGGAGGAAATATTACAAGCAGCCAGGAAGAAACAATTTTAATATTGTGGAAACACAATCAGGATAACCCAGGACCTGGCAGCTTCTACACTGAGGGATCGAAGGGCCTGGAATATGATATTCTGGAGGTCAAAGGAGCTGGGATTAAAACCAAGAATCACCTACCCAGCAAAACTGAATATTATGTTTCATGGGAAAATATGGTCATTCAGTGGAATAGAGGACTTTCAAGTATTCTTGAAGAAAAAAACAGAGTTGAATAGAAAATTTGACATTCAGATAAAAGAAGCAAAAGAAGCACGAGAAGGTAAACAGGGAAAAGAAATCATAAGGAACTTATCAAAGTAGAACTATTAACATTCCTACATGGAAAAATGATCATTGTAACTTGTGAAACTTTTCTTAGTATGAGAATAGTTGAAGGGAATATATATATAGTCTTTATCAGAGGGTATATAGGCATATGAATACATATGTGAATGTGTATATATATATATATATACATATATATGTTTACAGGTATACATAGATAGAGGGCACAGGACCAATTTAATAGGAAGGGATGATACTTAAAAGGTGAAATTAAGAGGTAAGAGAGGAATATAATGAAAGGAGATGGGGAGAGACAGAATGGGGCAAACTATCTCAAATAGAAGAGGCAAGGGAAAATGGGTACCATGGAGGGGAAGAACAGGAAGGCATAAGGGAATGGGTCAACCTTATACTCATTGAATTTGGCTCAGGGAGGGAATGACATACACAGTAAATAGGGTATCTCACCCTACAGGAGAGTAGGGGGGAAAGGGATGAGAGGGGAGATGATGGAAGGGAGGGCAGGCTGCAGGGGAGGGAAGTTGGAAGCACACATTTTTGAAAAGGGACAGGACCAAAGTAGAGAATAGATCAAGTGGGAGATGGGATAGGAGGGAGGGAAATATAATCAGTCTTCTACAATATATCTACTATGGTAATATTTTGCATTAGCTACACATGTACAACCATATTGAATTGCTTATCTTCCCAGTAAGGGTGGGTGACAAGGGAGGAAGGGAATGAATCTGGAATTCAAAGTTTTATAACCAAATGTTTAAAATATATATATATATATATATATATAGACATATAATTATTAATACTCTTTTACATGTAATTGGGAAATAAGAGGAGGGGATATCCTGGGGGACCGCTATTTTGGGGAGGTGGGTAGGGGAAAAAAGGGGAGAAAATTTGTAACCCAAAATCTGGCAGAAATGAATGAAGTAAACCAGAAGTGAATTTAAAAAAAAAAAGAAAATAGTCATAATAAAATACTGTTGGTGGAATTGTCAACTTGTCTTGACATTCTAGAAAGCAATTTAGATCTATACCAAAAAGCCATTAAACCCTACATACATTTGATATAGTGATACCTCTATTAGACCTACAGAACAAAGAGGTCAATGAAAAAAGAAAAGGAAAGGACCACATATACAAAAATATTTATGGCAACTTTTTTTGTAGTGGTGAAGAACTTGAAACTGAGAGGGTGCCTATCAATTGAAGAATAACTGAATAAATTGTTGTAATGGGAATGTAAATTTGTAAGATCTTCCCTGCCCCTAGGCTAAAGTGCACCTGGAGCCTGGGGTGGGAGGCTTGTTTTTCAGTAGATACTTCTTGATTGGCCAGTGAGTCAATAAGGTTGTTACATTCTCTAAGCCAGGAGAAGGCTATATAAGCCCTGATGTGTAGCTTTGTTTTGGGGGCTCACTTTGAGAAGTGTTCTGTGATTTGATCTGGATTCTGGGAAGCCATTGTCCAGAGGCCCCCTCCCCCCCCCACTTTGAAAAACCCAGATGTGGAAACCCAGATGTTGATTTGGTATGGATGTAATGGTTGGACAGTTTGGAAAGCTGTCTACTTGATCTGTTTCTGTCTTGATAATTGTGTCTGTATACTTTGAAGTTCGGGGTGCTGACCTTTTTCCCCTGAACTGGGTAAATGATACATGTTTGACTGATTAAAGTAAGCTTGTTAACCCATTTTGAGTTGCTTTCCTTTAACAAAGCAGATCTAAGAGCCTGTATTGGCAGCAAACCCTGAGGATGCTTGGGGTGCTTGCTGCTACAATTGTGTTATATGAAAGTAATGGAATATTATTACAGGAAAAGAAATTAAAAAAAAAAGATAGCCTCAGACAAACCTGGGGAAGATTAATATGAAATGAGGCAATGTGAGGGGAGCAGAACTTGAAGACTGATTTATATAATAATATTAGGTGTCCCCCCTCACCCCAGAAAAAAAAAGACTTAAGAACACTGATGAATGCAATGATGAATCACTGGGCTGAGCTCTAGAAATACAAAAAAAGGCAAAAGACAATCCCTACTCTCAAGTCTAATGGGAGAAACAATATGCAAAAGAACTATACGTGAAAAGTTATATGCTTAGGTTGTGGGCCTGGCGGTTGGAAGGATGTTGGTTCTCAAGACAGTAATAGGGAAGTTGGGGTGGCTAGGTGGTACAGTGAATAGACCCCCAGCCCTGGAGTTATGAGGACCTGAGTTCAAATCTAGCCTCAGACACTTTAACACTTACTAGCCATGTGACCTTGGGCAAGTCACTTAACCCCAATTGCCCTGCTTTCCCCCCTCCAAAAAGTTTAACCCCACTTCCCCCCCCAGAAAAGAATAGGGAAGTTAGAAAAAGGGGAGGGGACAGATAATGAGCTCAGTTTTGGACATCTTAGTCTTCAGGCTATCCAATAGGCAGCTGTAGTTGCCAGATTACATCAGCTGAATTCCATTTGGATAAGAATGAAGAAGAAAGATACGAGGTATTCCTAAGACATTTAAAAATTTCGAGAATCTAAGAATTTAATTTAATTTAAGATTTTAATTTGTAGTCTTGGCTTGGTCCTGAGTTTGGGGGATAAAACTAGTAGCTATAGGGCAGCTAGGTGATGCAATGTATAGAATACTGGTCCTGGAGTCAGGAGGACCTGAGTTCAAATCCGGCCTCAGACACTTGACACAATTACTAGCTGCATGACTTTGGGCAAGTCAGTTAACCCCAACTGCCCTCCAAAAAGCAAAAAACAAACAAACAAAAAAAACCTAGTAGCCATGCAGACACTGAAAGTGCAAATATTATTTATTTTTTTATAGATCAAGAAACTAAGTCTAAGATGAAAAATGATATCTACCTACATAGAAAGAAATGATAGGGTCTGAATGCACTTTTTTTACTTTATTTTTCTTGAGGTCTTTTTTTTTTGGTCTGTGTTTTCTTATGTAACATGGCTAACATGGAAATATGTTTTGCATAACTGCACATGTATAACCTATATCACATTGCTTGCCTTCTTGAGGAGCAGGGTTTAGGAGAGAGGGGGAGAGAATTTGGAACTCAAAAAATTTATAAACAAATGTTAAAAATTGTTTTTGCATGACATTTGAAAAAATATGTAAACATTTTCACTTAAAAAAAAGAAGCGAAGTGTTATAGAGAAAAACTTGTAGAAAATTTGTAGCTTTGTGTCCCTTCCTCACCCCTGTCAAATAGCTAGTGAAGTATAACAGCCAGAACTTGTACCAGTTTTTCTGAGCTTACAGTTATATAATGTTTTTACAGTATAAAAATAATTTTGCATGCTGTATCTCATTTCCTACTAACTCCTATGGGTGTTAGGTAATAACATTTGGCCTTTATATACTACTTGAAGGTTTACAAATTATCTTATTTTGACCCCCAATAAAACTGAAACTCAGAGAACTTGAGCAATTTGTCCGTGACCACATAACTGGTAAGTGTCAGAAGTGGGATTTGAACCCAGCTTTCTCATGACTCCGAGTCCCAATGCACTCTGCACTACTACTCCACACTGCTTGTGTAACTATTATTTTTCCTCTTTACAGAATAAGAAACTGAGGCCAAAGTCTTGTGACTCCAAGTTCACCGTTCTTTCCACTGCATGGGAAAGGAGGCTCTGGCATTCTTACAGAAGATTATTCCTTGAAGTGCATGTGGTCTTTAGCTATAACTCGCTCCTAAAAATCCTTTAGTAGAGGGGCTTAAAATAGGTTTAATCCCTTTCTGGTCTGAAACTATGTGCTTATGGTGCCCCCTTCTGGACACCTCACTAAAAACCTGAAGCCAGCCCCCCTCCTTATTCTAAGTCCTCAAATGTTCCTTCTCTAGAGCTGACAGTAAGGTCTAGATCACTTTACTACTAATTTTAACATGCTTACACACATTGAGGACCAGGCATTTTGATCTGTCAAAGAGATTAAAAAAAAACCCACTTCAACTGGGAAATAGCTTAATTGCTTTTGTTTTTGAATCTGTATTGATGCATTTTAACGAGAGACAGTTCATAGGAACATAGATTTATAGCTGGAAGAGACTTAGAGTTTAACAAGTCCAAAAACCACCCTTCCCCCAACCCCTCCATTTTACAGATGAAGAAATTTAGGCCTACAGAGGTTAATAGACTTGCCCAGTGTCACACAGGGAACGCCAAAGCCAGGATTTTCATCCAGGTCTTCTTACCCCAAATTTAGTACTCTTTCAATTGCTATGGCCTGCCCCATAACACCCAAACAATACCTCATCTTCCTAAGTACATACCAGAAAAAGAGTTAAGTAAAACTCCCTAATTGTGTGATTTCCACTGATAGGACAAGTTACTTTCTACCTTTGTCATTTATTGTTAACAGAAAGGAAGGCCTCCGTGCTCTAATTTTACCAAGTATCCTTCTTATCTGACCCTTCTACATTTGCGTGGTTGTGGTCATTATGTATATTATTCTTTCAGCTCTATTTTCTTCACTCTGGGTCACTTTATAGAGATTTACCCATGTTTCTCTGTATTTTTCATAGTCATCATTTATTACGACACACTAATTTTCCATTGAATAATTTTTGGATATAGGGATCATTTCCCCCATGTAATTAACTTCATTAGGGGTATAATCCCAGGAACTGGTAAGTAAAAATAAATTAAAATGAACCCTTATAATTAAAATTTTGTATTTAACAACGGGAAAAAAAGCTACCATTTATTTTGGCAAGATAGTCATAACAATAATAGCTCACATGTATATAACACTTAAAAGAAATAAGTCAGAAAAAACATGGTGTAATGAGAAGAGTATTGGACTGGTTGTTGGACCTGGATTCCTCTGAATGTTCTAAAGCATGTTAACTTCCCACTTTAGGTCTGTTTCCTTAAATTGATAAAAGAGCAATTTGGGCTAAATGATCTCTAGGGACCTTTCCAGCTCTGTGATCCAATGAAAAAGGTATGAATGTTTTTTCAGAGCACATGTACTTTTCCTTATATGCTGCCAAGGATGGGTAGGAAGCATTGCAACTTTACCAATTTTTCCTCCCCTTTTTTTCAATACCAAAGATCTGGTGAGTTCAGGAAGCTGTGTTTAAGTAACATAGCTCTACTAGGAAAATTCAGAGATACCTTAACTTGTATCTTGTGACTTGTGTCTTTTTTTAA
Source organism: Petaurus breviceps papuanus (assembly GCF_028583685.1). NCBI lineage: Eukaryota > Metazoa > Chordata > Mammalia > Diprotodontia > Petauridae > Petaurus > Petaurus breviceps. The sequence goes on from NW_027185810.1 coordinate 1,306,420, forward strand.
GTGACTTGTCTTTTTCATTAGAATGGCTGAGGATAAAGTGACCTAATAATCATATTGCAATCACATTGTAAATAAAGAATGCCAAGTAAGGGATGTCTAAAAAGGTGATTCTATAGGGAAACTATGAGTGTGTATATACACACACATATACATATATACACATACACACATATATGCATATATAAAATATATATGTGTATACACACATATATAAACACATACATCTATCTAACAGTAAACAACTTTTGATATGCTGAAGAAGATGGGGCTACACATCCTCTCTCTCTTTATCAAGGGATATCCCTCTGCTCTGCATCTATACAAATAGACCTGGCTCAGACCTGGGAGAGCCTGGTCAACCAGAAGACAGGTCAGAAACATTTTCTTGAACTTCCTTACTCATTACACCTGGCACCTGTAATGGTGATGGTAATTTGAAGATCTTCCCTGACCCTTAATAAGCCTAAAGGAATTTGAAGACCTTTCCTGCTTTGAAAATAAATTCTTCCCCCTAATAGGCTGACTGTAATCACACGGAGCCTGTGGTGGGAAGAGTTTGCTGAAGGGTGGAGTAGAGCCCACAGGAAGCTGGGAGTCAGAGCTAGTTAGATTGGGAGGAGGAGAGTGCATGTCCCAGGAAGTCAATCAGGCTTGTGAGTAAAAATATTGGTTTGTGGGAAGGCTAAAGGATTCTTGGCTCTCTGTGCCTTTATGGCTTATTAACTTCTTTGCTAGTATGATGGAATTGGCTTACTGGTTTTGGAATTCAGTTTTCTGGTGTCTGAATAAATGTTTTGCTTCTGTCTTCTATATGGAGAGTCTATTATATTTAGTGATTGACCACCATGCAGGTATATTTATAGTGATCATGAGCACTGTGAATATTTCATTGGCACTGCAGTACCCCAGGGAAAATTTGCTTCAAGCATATGCTTGGCCCCTATCTAGGGTCTCCCCAAAGGGTGGAGTAGAAAGGTCCTTGATTTACATTGTAAAACGATTTTGGGACAGGTATTTATTTCTTCCATGTATAAGAAATGCTAGATACAAAAGGTTCTCACAAGTATGTATTGACAGAAGATAAATAAACAGCAATAAAAACTATTGATATATTCTCCTGGGAGGTTGAGACTTAAACCTTAGAACATGAAGCCATTTGCAGAACTGATGAACAGGCACTTTACATTTCACTTTGGCTCTGCACTGTCTCCGTCTAAGTTGGTGCTCTAGAGTTAGCCATAACTCTAGATGTCTGGTCATCTACATGTAAACTCAGAGAAGGAAACACAAAGTAGAAAAGGCAGGTAGGAGGTTCAAGCTCAGGCTGACCTAATTGAGTCCCCTTTCTTTAGTTGTCAGGTGAGAGTAGCCAGGGACAGGAAAGTGTGACCCTTTCCCTCATGCCTCACAGGAGAGACTCAGATTGTTCTGACAGGATCTGCAGCTGGAAAGAAAAGGGATAACTGACGAGGTGACCTCTCCTTTGTAAAGAGTAACTGAGTTAAAAGTTCTTTATGCTTAGTGGCCAACAGAAGGATTCTTTTGTCTTTCCCAAAGTGCCCGGAATCAAATCCTTTAAAATGGATTTGCCCATAGTCAGTCAGAAGCAGACAGGGACTTTGTTTACCCCCAAGGAGCCCAAGCTATGAGCCAGCACACAGTCAGAAGGGGGAAGGGCAGATATCTGTATGTTCGGTACCTGTTATATATGGAAAGGGCTTCAAGTCATCATGGATACATGAAAGTAAAATTTTAAAAACAATCTTGACTTTAAAACATTTATGTGTGCTTTGATATTGAAATGATTTTTTTCTCTCTTAGAGTTATAAATTCCTTTAAAATACTTTGCTTCTATATTGATCCTCAGGAATAAAGACATAGGGTAGCACTTAAAAGATTGGTTGACATCTCCCAACATTACTTTCTTTTCTTTGCCACATCCCTATGATACTTGCCCTTCCTTACTTCCCTCACCACAAATACTAGTCACTGTGTAGGTCATGGTCCCAGATTCTTAGGCTCAAATTTTCTAGTCATCTTTGATTACTCCTCTCTCTCATCCATATTGCTTGCTGTTAGTCCTTCATTCTTGAAGAGGACCATGACATTGGCAAGGTGATGCCATGACACAAAAGTAAATTGGATTTAAGTGAGGGAGGGCGGTGCAAAATCACCAGCCTCACTTCTCCAGAGTTACTTGGGTCTAGTGGACAGATATGGATCAGGACAACTGGAGATGGCCCAGGATGCAGTGCGGGACCTTGGGTTTTTCAAGCTAAAGTCTTTTAACAGGTCTCAGCATTCAGTGATCAAGGCTTAAACAAAACAAAACAAATGAGGCAAAGAATGGCCTCTTTAAAAAAAAAAATAGACCTGGGAAGCGAAGACCTTCAGGGTTTCTGACCAAAAAAAAAAACAATTGTTATTTACAACCATTCTGAGCCAATCAGGGCCCAAATAGTGACCAATTAGGGCTTGGTCTGGGACCATTGTGATTTGGGGTTATGGCTGGTCTTTTAGAGAAAAAACCAAAACAACAAAAAAAAGAGTTTCAGAGATTTAAAATTTTCCCAGTCAAGTCCTATCAAATCTTTATGTTTTCTTTTCTATTTCCATGACTGCTACCTTAGTTTGCCCTTAGGCCCTTACAACCATATGCCCATGTTAAGAGACCATGGTCCCCTAACTAAATCAGAGAAGCTGAGAGTTAAGAAGACTTGTGAAAGATAATTCAATCCAACTGGCACCTACAAGGGAATCCCTTCTATAAGGTACCTGACAAGTGGCTGCCCAGTCTTGCTTGGAGACCTTTAGTGAGGGAAAACTGCCCCACAATGCAGCGCAATCTACTTTGAGATAGCTCCAGTAAGGAAGTTTTTCCTAAATGAAGCCTAGATCTACCTCTCTGAAACTTCTATTTTTCCTCATTCTGTTTTCTAGGACCAAGCAGAAAATAATCTAATGTATTCCAGGGGTTTGAGCCCCTCAAAACATCAGCTTCCTCCCAACTCTTCTCTTTTCCAAATTCCCTGCTTCCTTGAACCAGTCTTCTTATTGCATGACCTCAAGATCATGGTGAAACATCTTAGTTCCCTTCTTTTGGATATCCCACAGCTGAATAATAATATGAACAGTCAGAGAGGCAAGGTTTTATCAGCAATATATGTGGCCTCATACTTTTCCCACATAATGGCTTCTCTTATTCTAGCAGTTGTTATTCAGTTGTTTTCTTTCCTGTCTGCCTCTCCATGATCCCATTTGGAGTTTTCTTGCCAAAGACACTGGAGGGAGTTTGCCATTTCCTTCTTCAGCTCATTTTATAGATGAAGAAACTGAAGCAAACAAGGTGACTTGCCCAGTCATATAGCTAGTAAGTGTCTGAGGCTAGATTTGAACTCATGAAGAGTCTTCTTGACTCCAGGCCTGGCACTCTACCCATTGCACCATCTACCTGTCCTTTCATAAAAGTCTCATATATACTATGATCCAATCAAACTCACCTTCTCACTGTTCCTCATACATGATACTCCATCTTCTATCTCTGTGACTTTTCACTGGCTGGCCCTCATGCCTGCAATGTTCTCTCTCCTAATATCTTCCTCTTAAAATCCTGAATTCAAACTGCCTCCTACATGAATTCTTTTCTGATTCTCCTCTGGTCCTAGGGCTTTCTCTCCAAAATTACTTATATCTATTCTGTACATACCTATATGGTCTCCCGTAGCTGGATTATAAACTCTTTGATGGCAGAGACTGCCTTGTTTTTGTTCATTTTTGTATTTTTTTAATCTCCTGTTCCTATCCCAGAGTTTGGCACATACTATGTACTTAATAAATGCTTGTGAATAGATTGATTGAATTTACTCTTTAAGAGCTCTGATTTCTGACAATTTTCTTCCTATTCCTTCTTTCAGTTCTCTTATGAACCGTCCTGTTTGTTTGTTTGTTTGTTTGTTTTTTGCTATCGATCTAATATAATGTTTGGGTGTTCCACAGAATTAGATTCTTTTTCATGAAGGATTCCTGAATCACTTTCCTTGACTTTGTAGTAATTTTTTTTTTCATGGTAATGTGTCTCTTTCTAGATTGTTTACTCATTTCTTCCTTTTAAAAATCCATCTTACTGCTGGTTTACCCGTGATGTTATTCCTATGATTTGTTCCTTTCTGTTTACTTTTTATTCTTTACTATTTTGGGCGCATTGCTAACCATTTTGAGATAATGGATGTGGTTAAGCTTAGACATAACCCCACTCATCCATTTTGCTCAAAGTCCCCACTTTTTCTTCCTCTTTTCTTGTTTATTTGGTGCTTTTTTAGCTATTTGGGGCTGAGTCATGCCTGGTGATGAGTCAGTCCTCAGCTTATGGCCAGTCTCTCCCTTGACTTTCTTGCCACAAATCCTTTCCCTTCCATTCCACATAACATTGCATTCTGTTGGTTCCTTCCCCATCCATAGCTGTTTACTTCATCTTATCCAGATCACCAAGGCTAGGTGAGTTCAGTGACCTCCCCTGTAAAAGAGGTAAGGTTGTCCATTTAAGATTCTGCTGCGATGTGATCCTGAGGGGAAATGACAGATGCCACTGCAACCGTGGAGAACTGGGAGTATGGACTTGGTAGTTTTGTTCTGTCTTTTTTTTTTTAGCTTTGGTGAATTTCTTGTTGTTATGAGGTGGTAAAGGTGGAAGCTATCTTCTAGGGCAACCTCATATTCATCTTTGTTTTATTTAGTACCATTTCTATTTCATGTAGCACACTGAACAATGAGATGCTTGAGTCCAAATATGGTGGCTTCACTGTCATCGATGGGGAAACAAGTTTGTTATAGAAATTTCCATAGATCTTTTCCATTTCTTATTTATTTACTGTCCTCCATCCTTAAATTATATTTGAGACTAGAATGGCTTCTTATTCTAATTGATTGAAAATATTTCTGCTTTACCTTCAAGGCCTCCATATCCTCTATCATATTTCTCCAAATTAATTTCCCACAAGATTGAGATAATAATGCATTGTTGGTGGAGTTGTGAACTGATCTAACCATTCTGGAGAGCAGTTTGGAACTATGCCCAAAGAACCATAAAATTGTGCATACCCGTTCTGTATCCCAAAAAGATTAAAAAAAAAAAAGGAAAAAGGACCTATTTGTATAGAAATATTTATAGTAGCTCTTTTTGTGGTGGCAAAGAATTGGAAATTGAGGGAATGTCCATCAATTGGGGAATGACTGAACAAGTTGTGATACATGACTGAGATGGAATACTATTGTACTATAAGGAATGATGAGTAGGATGCTCTCAGAAAAACCTGGAAAGACTTAGAATAACTGATGCAGAGTGAAATGAGCAGAGCCAGGAGAACATTGTACATAGGAACAGCAATATTATATGATATTCAATTGTGAATGACTTAACTATTCTCAGCAATACAATGATATAAGACAATTCCAAACAACTCATGATGAAAAATGCTGTCTACTTCCAGAGAAAAATGTGATGGAGTTTGAATACAGATTAAATGATATTTTTTCACTTTATTTTTTTCATGGTTTTTTTTTGGGGGGGGTGGTCTGTGTTTTCTCACAACATGACTAATATGGGAATATGTTTTGCATGAATGCACATGTATAACCTATATGCCTTCTCAATGAGGGGAGAAGGGAGAGAAGAGGGAGAAAGAGAATTTGGGACTCAAAATTAAAAAAAAACAAATGTTAAATATTGTTATTGGGAAAAAATAAAATATTATTAAAAACGGATTTCCCTATCTTTCTATCTCCACCCCATCTCGTTAATATCCCTTATACATCTTGTTTATTCTCATTTCTATGCTTTTAGTCATACTATTTTTCAGATATGCCTTTAGGTTTAAAAAATAGTTAAAGTTGAATTTAATATATTGTAAATGTTATAGGATTGCAAAAAACCTCTGGTGGTCATTTAATTCAACCTTCTCATTTTATAAGTGAGAAAATTGAGTTCCAGGGAAGTTAAATAATTTTCCCAAATTCCCAAAGTTAGGAAGTTGCAGAATGGAAATTAAAATTCAACACTCTTTCCAGTCTACCACATATCCTGTTCTATTGTAAGGCATGTTGACCTTTCTTAAGAAATCTTTTTGGTTATTCTGGGGCAGAATTGCTAAGGTTATTTCTTAAGGACAACATCTACCAAGGTTAATTAGTAATACCAGTCATTGTGTATAGAACAAATCAGCAGTTCTTGAAAGAGAAAGCTTGAAGGGAGAAGGGGAACTGAGAAGTGGAAAAATATTTCCTTTTATCCTGATGTAGAGAAAGAAAGTGAGATGAGAAATTTTAAGATATAGGTGATAGGAGAATGTTATACAGTTAATCTCTTTTTTTCTCCTTCTCCAAGATGACTGAGTGGAGTTTAGAGGGAATGAAAAGTAGGCTGTTCAAAAAGAGGTAGTCATATAAAAATGATTATTTAAGCTGAAATCTTGACTTGTGGGGGGAGATACTATAGAGCACTTAATGACAAACTGACCTGAAGTTCTAGAGCCATGAGTGACCCCCTTGGGAGAGGTTTTATCCCTGAACTCAGGTTCAAATTTAGGATTAGTTATAAAGGAATATTCTAACAGAGGCTTGTACATGAGGTTTTACTGTTGTTATTGTTCAATCATGTCTGACTCTTTGTGATCTCATTTGGGGTTTTCTTGGCAAAGATGCTGGAGTGGTTTGCCATTTCTTTCTCCAACTCATTTTACAGGTGAGGAAACTGAGACAAACAAGGTTAAATGACTTGCCCACAGTTAAACAGCTAGTGTCTTGAGACCATTTTTGAACTCAGGAAGAGTCTTTCTGATTCTAAGCCCAGATCTTGTTCTACTGTGCCACCTACCTGCCCTTAAGGTTAGGGTGAGATTAAATTGAAAAGAAAATTTAATGATGAGTAAAATATACCCAAAGAGGCACACACACACACACACACACACACTATTTTATACATACTTCTATTTATCAGCTCTTTTTCTAGATGCAGATAGCGTCTTACTTCACATGTCCTTTATTTTTAATTTGGTTATTTGTAATCGTCAAAATGGCTTAAGTTGGTTAAAGTCATTCTTAATATTGCTGTTACTGTATGAAATGTTCTCTTGGTTCTGCTCACTTCACTCTTCATCATATTGTGTGATTTTTTTCTATGCCTTTCTAAGATCATTAATTCATCATTTCTTATAGCACAGTAATATTCCATCACAACCATACTCGTTCAACCAATCCTCAATTGATGGAGATCCTTGCAATTTCCAGTTATTTACCACCATGAAGAGAGCTACTATAAACATCTCATTAATATTCAAAGTTGTAATTACTAATTGTGAATTTTCCTCCATCTTATTTTTTTTTATTATTTTCTTTATTAGCCTTTCTTTTTACCCTATTTTTACCCTATTACCTTATCTTTTCCCCCTACCCCCAATACACCTACCCCCTCCAAGAATCCCCCCATCTCTTCCTTCCATCCTCCCAAATCCCAATTCACTCATCCCTCTAAAAGTCCTTCCTCCACCCCGTTCCCAGTTTTCTCACCTTTCTACATGTTCAGACTTCTATACCTTTCCAGATGTACACGTTGTTTCCTCTTCAACCCAGATAAAAGTAAAGTTCCAACATTACCAGCTCTCTGCCCCATCTGTACTAATTCTTCCTTTCATGCCCCATTTTTATAATATAATTGCTCCCTTTTGCCTTTTCCTACCCAATTTTGCTTTTCAGAATCACCCCATCAACCACAACTCAGCTTCAACCTTTCTTTCAAATTACCTTAGTAATGATGACAGTGTAAGAATACTGCTAGAATTTTCATATAAAACATAGTAAGCAAAACAAAGTAAGTAAAACAAAGTAAGCAAAAACCTTAATGAGTGTCTTATAATTAGTCTTTAATGTTTTCCTTATATTTCTTCTGGATGTTTTATAGTGAATTTTCCATTGAGTTCTGGTCTTTTGGTTACAAATGCCTGAAAGTCTTTCAGTTCATCAAATGACCATTTTTTTCCCCCATTCAGGATTATATTTAACTTTGCTGGGTAAAAGTTATTCTTGGATACAACACAGTTATATCTTTGAAATATAATGTTCCAAGGCCTATGATCTTTTAGAATAGAAGCTACTAGTTCTTGTGAAGTCCTGACTATATTTCCACTGTACTTAATTTTTTTTGTTGTTACTTGCAATATTTTCTCCTTAACTTGAGAGTTTTGAAACTTGGCTATGGCATTCCTATAAGTTTGCCTCCTGGGATCTCTTTCAGGTGGTAAATGGTAGATTTTCTTTTTTCTATTTCTCCTTTACCCTCTTGTTCTAAAACATTAGGGCAATTTTCCTTAATAATTTCTTATAATATTGTATTGAGATTCTTTTTTTATTATAACTTTCAGGTGGTTCCAACAATTCTTATATTGTCTCCCCTTGATCTGTTCTCCAAATCAGTTGTTTTTCTGATATTTCAGATTCTCTTCTATTTTTTCTAGTTTTATTGTTTATTTTTTCTAATTGGTTAACTTTCTTTTCATAATTTTCTTTGATGGCTTTTATTTTTTTTCACTAATTTTTCTTTGATCTCTTTTGTTTGATTTTGGAGTTCCTTTTTAAGTTCTTTCAGGAACTCTTCTTGGGCTTGTGACCATTTGACATTACTCCTAGGAATGGCTTTTTCTTTAACCTCACTATTTTCCTCTGAATATGAGCCCAGATCTTTGTTTACACCAAAGTCGCTATGGTCAGGTTCTTTTTCCTTTGCTTACTCATTTTTATTTCTATTTTATTTAATTTTATTTTTATCATCTTATTATTATTATTATGTTTTAATCACGAGTTGTGGTTAATAATGCCCTTGGTCTCAGGTCCTCCTTACTGTTATTTTCTGAATTCTGTCTGGGGGCTCAACTTCAGGGAACTCTTTCCTCCCCCCAAACCACAGCCAAAACCCCCAGCCATACTGCCATGAAAATGTTTTTGCTTTTGGTCACAGCATTCACTGGGTGAATATGATAAATTCCTGGCCCACAGCCACAGCCCAGGATCAGGTCTGGCCTGGATTCCAAAAACAGCAGGGGATACTTCAGTCTTCTCCCACTCATTGGCTGCTGTTGCTTAGATAAAAGTTTGTGAGGTTAAAGTTCTTGATGTGAAATTTCTTGAGGCATAGTCTGCTTCCCAACAGAGCTAACTTCAGGGCCTACTGTTAGTTGATTCAGTGGAGTCAGCCTGGAGGTATCTACACTTCACTCAAACCTGTCTTTTTATTTGAAGGAGGGAGGCAGGGCAATTGGAGTTAGGTGACTTGCCCAAGGTCACACAGTTAAGTGTCAAGTGTCTGAGGCTGCATTTGAACTCAGGTCCTCCCGACTTCAGGGCCTGAGCTCTATTCACTTCACCACCTAGTTGACTCAAGCCTGTCTTCCTTTAGAAGATACCTTCCCCCAGTCACCCTTTCCATCTGATTCCTGATTGCTTTGTATGTCATGCCTGCTGATATTCTAGGCCAGAAGGAGGCTTAGGTATCCAACAGAATTACATCCTACATAAGGAATCAGAGTCTAAAGTCTGAAGATAAGGTAAAAGTCACCTATAGTCAAAATTATCTCTTCTCCCTGTCAGGTCTCAAAGTGAATAGCTTCAAGCTATTTGGTGATAAGAATTGGTTCCAAGGGCTGGGTTGGCTAAGCTAGGTAAAGCATCAGAGCTAGACCTGTGGTGTAGCTTGGCCTTCATTCCCTCACTCCATACATTTTTTCCTCTACAACATCTCTCCCCTTTGTTTCTTTCTGCTCCCACACCTCCACCTTAGTCCAAGTGCTAATTCCCTTTCACCTAGACTGTTAGGGCAGGGGAAAGGAAAAAGAAGGGAGTAAGCCTGCTCTGTGCTAGGCACTATGTTAAATGCTTTACGAATATTATTTCAATTGATCCTAACAACAAACCTATTATTAACCTCATTTTACAGTTGAAGAAACTGAAGCAAAGAGAGGTTAAGTAGCTCGCTCAGGGTCACACAGCTATTTGAGGCTAGATTTGAACTCAGGTCTTTCTGACCATAGGACAAGGGCTTTACTTACTGTAAATGTTCAAATAACTGTTCAGATCACCAAATAATTGGTTTTTATACCTTCAGACTTTCCTCTCTTTGCTTGATAATGAGAGAAGGCCCAATGAAGGCTCAGTACTTAGAGTATACTTAGATTTCCCCATTCTAGTGAGTTATACAGAGTAAGTACAGATATCACCTTCCTAGTTCTAATTCAACATGTAGAACTTTGAAAATCTGTTTCAAGCCATGCATATGTGGGGCTGATACTATGTGATGATGAAAGTATCTTCTGGGGGCGGCTAGGTGGCACAGTGAATAGAGTATTGGCCCTGGAGTCAGGAGGACCTGAGTTCAAATCCAGCCTCTGACACTTAACACTTACTAGCTGTGTGACCTTGGGCAAGTCACTGAACCCCAATTTCCCTGTCCTCCCCCCTCCAAAAAGCAAAAAAAAAGAAAATTTCTTCTGATTGGGCTTAGAAACCTATATAATCAAAGACTTATGGGGTTGTTGAGCCAGAACTATTGAGTACATATAAAAAAGATAATTCATTGATTCTCTCTCTCTCTCTCTCTCTCTCTCTCTCTCTCTCTCTCTCTCTCTCGATCAATGGATTATCCAAAAATGAATGTTGAAAACTATCTCTCTGTGTAATTGGAAAAAATATGATTTACCAAAACAAATGTGCATGGTGATGAGGGAATAAGAAAAATAAAACATAATAATGAAATAAAATTGAAAAAAGAAAAAACTGCATTGGTTCATCCAGACCCAGTAGATAAAAGCCATTGTTCTCAGGGTACACCCCAGTTGTTTTCCCTTAAGAAAGAAATAAATAGTGTCCAAGGTTCATCTGTGTGATCTGTGTGTACAACCTACCAGGCTTTGATGGCTAGAAATTCTTATAATAGAAAGCAGCACTGCCTGGAAGTCCATCAGGATGTTTTTTATAAAAAAAAACCCTTCCATGTTTTTTTGGCAGACCGGGGGTAATCTATACATAGAACGGGTTAGGATATAGGGGTTGGGTGGATCACTTTGGGCATGAGGAGATTAAGACATGGTAGGTGTGGGGTACAGTTTGCAAACTGCTTTCATCTTTTTGTGGGTACCCTTTGAGGGCTCCTAAGGACGAAGGAGTCACCTGACATTGGTGGATAGGACCAACCAGCTCCTATCACATGGAATTTACAAAACAGGGTATCTATTTCTTGTACTCTCTCCCCTGGCAATCTCGTTCCCTCTCATTACTTCAAGTTGTCTTGTCTCTTTATCTCTAGACATGCTTTCTCTTCTGAAAGCCAGACCCTTCATCAATGACCTGGTATCAGACATCTTCACTTAGATACTGAGCAGCATTTTGACATCACTTCCTTAGTACAAAGCCACCATGAGGAACTACAGGCAAGCTGTGATGATTGTTTAGTGGGTAGAAATAAGCAGCTTAAGCAAGGGAGCTTCATTCAGCTGAAATAACTCGAATCATCAATACCTTTCCTTGTTGAATTGTCTTCTGATCTGGCTTAGTAAATTTCCTTCTGTTAACTACTGAATGACCTATGAGTGTCTCATTTTGCTCCCATATCTAAACTAAACTACCTAACTCAGGCCCAGCCCGGAATAACTTTGTTTCCTCTTGGTTTTACCTTCGGAGCACCTCTTGTATGCACTTCCCCTCTCCCCTCTGACACTGCCATCACCCTGGTGCAGCCCCTCATCACCTCATGCCTGGACTATTGTAGTAGCCTGTTGGTGGGCTTCCCTAACTCAAGTCTCTTCTCACCCTAGTTCGGCTTCCATTTAGCTGTCAAAATGGTTTTCCTTAAGTACAGGCTTGACCATGTCTCCCCACCCCCCCCCTTTTTTTTTTTTTTTTTTACAAATTCTGGCTGTTTCTAATTATCTCCAGGATCAAACACAAAATGCCCTGTTTGGCTTTTAGCGTCCTTCATTGACTGGCCTCTTCCTATCTTTCCAGTCTTTTTATGATTAATTCTTCTTCACATTCTTGGTGATCCAGTGATGTCCTTCTGGATGCTCCTCGCACAAGACTCCATCTCCCCAGTCTAGGAATTTTCTCTGGCTTTCCTCCATGCTTGGAATTTTCTTCCTTCTCATCTCTGTCTCCTGGTTTCCCTCAAGTCTCACCTAACATCCCAGCATCTGTAAGATGCCTTTCCTGGTCCCCCTTAGAGCTAGAGCCTTCTCTGAGATTATCTCTGATTTTTCCTGTGTCCATCCGATTTGTGTATGGTTGTTTGCATGCTGTTCTGAGACAGCCTTTTCTGTATCCCCAGCACTTAGCAAAGCACCTAGTACACAGTAGGCACTTAATAAGTATTTGTTGACTTGATTTGTTTCTATTTCTCTAACACAAAAAACACTGCTATAAATATATGAGTGTATATGGAACCTTTCTTTCATTTTTGACCTCCTTGCAGTGGAATTCCTAAGGTCGAGGGGTATGGACATTTTACACTTTATCTGCATAATTCCAAATCACTTTCCAGAATATGGTTGGATCAATGCACAGCTCCACCAATGCATTTATGTGCTTGTTTTTCCACATCCCCTCTGATATCTTTGCCAATTTGTTGGGTGTGAGGTGAATGCTCAGGGTTGTTTTAATTTTCCTTTTTCTTTCTATTATATATTTGGAACATTTTTTCTTTTTCTTTCTTTTTTTTTTTGCTTTTTGGAGGGGGAAGGTAGGGCAATTGGGGTTGTGACTTGCCCAAGGTCATATTGCTAGTTTTGTGTTAAGTGTCTGAGGCCGGATTTGAACTGAGGTACTCCTGATTCCAGGGCCTCTATTCGCTGTGCCACCTAGTCACCCCTTTGGAATATTTTTCAATAGTTTTGTTAATAGTTTGCAATTCTTCATTTAAGAACTCCATATCCTTTGATCACTTCTCAACTGGGGAACTAGTAAATGCTTAAGAACTAAGTATTGACTTAATTTTCACAAAACAGCTTCCTCTACTTGTGTTGCCTTTTAAATACCAAACTCTTTTTTCATTTTTCGTCCCTCTTCACTCCAAAGCCTGGGAGCCAATCTGGGTGCATTTGCAGGGATTACCTGACTTAAGTTTTGGATAGACAAGACATGTATACAGAGAAAGAATATAAATTAGATTGTAAGTACATGGGGAATGCAAAATGTCATGACAGACATGAATTGACTGAGGTACAGTGGGAAGGTCCCCCTGAAACAAAACAATCAGCCTCTGAATATGGGAAGTGAGCTAGAATATTATGATAATGAGATTAAAGTCAGCACTTGGTCCATGGAATGACAGTATTCCTGAGTTGAGCCAGTGTTTTACGAATAAAACACTGTTTTTATGAATAAAAACCATTTTTATAAATAAAACGGCATTTTATGTGTCACCTGTCACAAGGGAGACTAGGTGAGACAATGAGATGAATGGAATATGTCCTGTTTCTGAATCTCCAAAGGACTTTTTTTATTTTCCTGATGGAAGAGTTTACCTATTATCATATCCCCATGGAGAACCTGACAGTTGAACCACCGTCAGCACTGAAATAAATGCCAGTTACAATACGTATGTGAGAGCTAGTCAATTAAAATTTGTAATGCTAGCATACTTGTTCTTTTAAACAAGCCCTCCAAGGACAATGAATGCAACTCTGCCATTACTAGAAAAGTTAGTGAGGCTAAAAAGAAGACAGACAAAAAACACAATGCCATTCTTTTATTCAACAGCTGGTGAGGAAAAATTGCAAGCTTTAGTTCTCCCTGTCCAAAAACAGATTCTTAAATCAAGGTGGAAGAAACATTGAAAATGTACTTTTGATTCCAGTAGTTCTAATTCATTTGACAAATGTGTATTAATCACTTCCTACATGCAATGGATTGTTCTGGGCATGGGGGAAGAGAACCAAGATAAAATAAGGCAGGATCATTGTTCTCACAGAAATTCAGTAGGACAGTAGAGAAGCAGAATATGAACAAGAATGTAAGTGCATAGGGAATATAAAAGGTGGTGACAGATTTGTGAGTTTGCTGAGGTATCCTGGTAAGGGTTCCTGAAATACCACAACTCATTAGTTTGGGAAGTTAACTGAATACTCTGATGAGATTAAACTTAGCAATTCATTCCCTTCATAAGTAAATATATTTTGCCTTGGTTCATAGAAGTACAGTATTCCTAAGATGAGCCAGTGTTTTGTGAATAATTGTGTTACCTGTCACAAGGGAGAATAGGTGAGACTATGAGGGTGAATCAGCCTATATCCATCACTTGTACATTTTATGGTAATTTCTGGTATAAAAAAGATTAACGTTGTGATATTTTTTTCCTCTGGTAGCATTTTTGTACGTTTATCTCATCTGTGCTGTTTTGGTTTTGGTTTTTTGTCTTTGAAAAAGAAATGACTGGGGCGGCCAGGTGGCGCAGTGAGTAAGAGCGCTGACCCTGGTGTCGGGAGACCCAGGATCGATTCCAGCCTCAGATACTTGGTACCCACACAAAAAATAACTGGCCATGTAATCTTGAGCAAGTTACTTAACCCCAATTGCTTAAAAAAAAAAGAAATGACTAATGGGCACAGTGGAATTATAAGAATGTGATTTAATTTCCTAAGTTATTAAATAGTTCACCTCATCTTAGATAGAGGTTGGATTCCTGCTTCTGACCCCTAACAAACTGTATGACTATAAGCAATTCCCTCAACTCTATCCTCATTTTTAAAATGAGGATGATGATATTAGTGAACCTGTGTACCATAGCATGCTAATACAGTCCATGGGGCTTTCTTGGCAAAGTTAATAGTGTAATTTGTCATTTCCTTCTCCAGTAGATTAAGGCAAACAGGTTAAGTGACTTTGCCAGGGTCACACAGCTAGTATCTGAAGCCAGATTTAAACTCCAGCTTTCCTGACTCCAGGCCTAGCGCTCTTTCTATTGGGCCACCTAGCTGCCTTCAAAATGGGGATACCTCCGTGTTACAGTGCTTCACAGGGTTATTGTGAGGTTTAAATGTGATCTTTGTAAAGCTTAAAGGACTATGTAAATGTCATCTAAAATTGTTTATTGGAGTAATTCTAATCTTTTCCATTAATTCCTAAAATGTTTTGGGAAAGGAGGCAGGCAGAATTCTAACATCCCCAAATTAGCAAGAGACTTCCTCTAGCTTTTCTTCCAAAACTTTTTACCTTACCCAAACTAGTTCCATCTATGGGACATCTTTGATTCAACAATGGTGATTGATCACAACCATTATCTAGTCTGGACTTATCTCAGATGAGGTGAAATTCCAGTTCTAAATCTATGCTTCTATGATTATACTGTCTTTACTAAGCAGATAAGTCAGGGGGGGAATAGTATAGAACTTACTGGTGGAAAATATTGTGGCCAAGGCCCAAGTGCAGTGACCAGCACAGATAGGTGACCTTTGCTTTACATAACAGGTATGTTTCTATTAAGTTGTATTACAGTTTGACAAAAGAAGGGCTCATGTCATTATTTTTTATAGTCATGAAAAGCAATTTTTGTTTTTGTTGTGTTCAGGTCATACCTCATTCAATCACCTTCCACCAAGAAGCAGGAAACATATTTTATCATGGAGCTGATTGGTCATTGCATTGATTATAAATCTTAAATCTTTCAGTTATTTTCATTTGCAATGGAATGGCCATTGTACAGTTTTTTGTTTGTTTGTTGTTTTACTCACTTCACTTAGCATCAGCTCACACAAGCCTTCTTGGGTCTCTCTGAATCTGTCACTTTGGTTATTTCTTCACAGCACAGTAATATTCCACCAGATTGTTTTAACAATTTATTTAGCCTTTTCTAATTGATAGGAATCTATTGTTTCTAGGGCAGGTAGATAGTGAAGTGAGTAGAGTGCTGGACCTTGTTAGGAAGATTCATTGTCATGAGTTCAAGTTTTGCCTCAGATACTAGCTGTGACTCTGGACAGGTCACTTAACTCTGTTTGCCCGAATTTATCCTCTGTAAAATGAGCTAGAGAAAGAAATGGCAAAAACCGCTCCAGTATCTTTGCCAAGAAAATCCCAAATAACGTCATGAAGTTAGACATGACTGAAATGACTGAACAACAAATTGTTTCCAGTTCACTTCCACAACAACAAAAAAATACTGCTATAAATATTTTTTCACGAGTCCTTTCATTTTGTTTTTAATCTCTGGGGATTACATGCCTAGTAGTGAGTCATAGTGACTTTTGGGACATAGTTCCAAATTGCTTTTCAAAATGTTTGAATCATTTCGCAGCTACATTAACAGTGCTTTTAGATAGGGGGCGGCCAGGTGGCTCAGCGAGTAAGAGCACCGGCTCCAGTGTCGGGATGACCTGGATCAAATCCGGGCTCAGATACTCAGCACCACACCCAGAAATAATAACTGGCTGTGTAACCTTGAGCAAGTTACTTAACCCCAATTGCTTAAAAAAATAATAATAACAGTGCTTTTAGAGTACCCATCCTCCCCCAATTGTAATTTCCTTGTCATTTTTGCCTATCTATGTGTATAAGATGGAAAATTTAACATGTTTTAATTAGCATTTGTTTTATTAATTTTTGGAGTACATTTTCATATGATTGTTGATAGCTTGGATTCCTTCTGTTGAAACCTGCCTGTTCAAATCGTTTGACAATTTATCCACTGGAAAATGGCTCTGGTATTGATATATTTGTATCAGGTCCTACGGTTATTAGACCTTTGTCAGAGATATCTGCTGCTAGGACTTTTTTTTCTTATTAACAGTTTTCTTTCTAATGACATTATTTTTGTTTGTGCAAAACTTTTCAATTTCATGTAATCAAAATTGTGCATTTTGTCTCTCTATCCCTTGTTTGGTCAAGAACTCTTGTATCTAGAAGAAGGCATCACTTTTACTTCTCTAATGTATTTTTGTGGCTTTTAAAATATTGGTCAATTTGGAGCTTATTGCAGTATATAGTGTTGATACATGTTGATATATACATGTTGATCTAAGCTTAATTTCTAAGTCAGGCTTTTTTTTCTTCCCAACTTTCACAGTAGTTCTTCTCAAAAAATAATTTCTCCATTAGTTGGTATTTTCAAGTTTACCAAACACTACATTGAGTATGCTATTTGAATCAATCATTTATTAAGTGTCTATTCTGTGCCAGGCCTTGTACTTAGGTGCTGAGGATTCAAGCACGAAGAATAAACAATGCTTCTTATAAGTAGCTTTTATCGTAATGGGGGAGACAAATACATATATAAATACATATAACATAAATATAAAGTAAATAAACACAACAGCATTCAATACAAGATAAGTTTGGGAAGGAGAGCAAGGGAAGTTGGAGCATCAGAAAAGGCTCTGAACACAAGTTAGGACTTGAGTTGCATAGCGAAGAAAAAGAAGTGTGAAGCATGTAAGATGATCAGGACAAAGCCACAGAGAAGGGGAATGGAGATGTGATTAAAAAAAAGGTCAGTTTGGCTGTATTGCATTGTGTGTGTGTGTGTGTGTGTGTGTGTGTGTGTGTGTGTGTGTGTGT
>NW_027185810.1:1324012-1401637 GCF_028583685.1 Petaurus breviceps papuanus
TGTGTGTGTGTGTGTGTGTGTGTGTGTGTGTGTGTGTGTGTGTGTGTGTGAGCATAAAGCTGGAAAGATAGGTTGGGGCAAGGTTGTGTAGTATAATTATCAGATCTGTGCTTAAGGAGAATCACTATGTGTAGTATATAGCAATATGTAGGATGGATTGGAGTTTTGAGAGTACAATTAGGAAGTTTTTGCAATAATCTGGGTGAGAGGTGAGGATGAATTAAGGTGAGTAGAAAGAAGGTGTTGGATGGAAGAGATGCTGTAGAGGTAGAAATGGCAAGACTTGGCAACAATGGATATGAGGTGGTGCAAAGTGAAGAGTTAAAGATAATACTGAGGTTATGAACCTGAGAGATGGTGTTGTCTTTAAGAAAAATAAATTTGAAGGTTGAGGGCACAGGAGAATCAGTAGTTGTTATGGACATGTTGAATTTGAGATGTCTCCTGGAAATACAATTTGAAATGTCCAATAAGCTTGGAGAAAGACTGAGACTGGGTATATTAATCTGAGTCATTGGTATTGAGATGAAAATTAACTTTGAGTTTACTGAGAGAGTATAAAGGAAAAAAGGGCCTGGGACAGAATACTGTGAGCAACATGCATATTTATGGAGTATCTTGTGGATGATGAGTCAGCAAAGGTGACTGAGAGGAAAAGATCAGACACATAAGAGGCTAACCAGGAGAGTACAATCACAAACATCCCAAGGGGAGGGAGTCTCCAGGAGGAGAGGGTCACTGTCAAATGCAGCAGATACATCAAGAAGGACAAGGGCTGAGACCAGTTCCCAGAATGCAAAGGCTTAAGGAGATGAGGCAAATTGGGGGCAATAATTATAGATAAGCTTTCTTAAGGGAGTTTAGCTAAGAAAGGAGGAGAGATATAGGATGTCAGCTTGAGGGGATGATAAGGTCAAGTGGTTTCTTAAGGATAGTGGACACTTGAGTATGTTTGAAGGCAATAAAGAAAAAATAAGGAAAGGTTGAAAATTCTAGTATTGTAAGATGAATGGATTAGAATCTTGATGTAGGCAAAGAATAGGTTTAGGAGGGATGTGGCATAGGGAGGAGCAGAATGATAAGAGATTATGGTGAGATAGATATCAGAGTTTCTACTTAGGGAAGTGGTATACTTGTAGGTAATAGTGAAGTATAGTAAGTGACTATTCTTGTATGGCTGAGGTGGAATGAAGGAACAGGTCATAAGTTTAAGGAAGTTAAGGAATTAGATCAGAGGGTTTGAGGAACAGGGTAGGGAGTAGTTTTGATTCTTGACTTTTCTGATTAGAAAAAATGCAATAGTCACATAATTCTCTCAATGTATTTTATTTTTAATATTAAAAATATTTCATGCCCTCTGTTACAAAGGCTCTTCCCCCTCTTTATATAGTTAAATTTATATTAAACATCACTGAATAATATAGTTAAGAAATGATTTAGAAATGGAAAAAGGTAATTTGTTTCAAATAGTATACATATAGGAGACCCCAAATACTTTCAGACATTTATATACATGATAAAAGAGTTGTTTCCAAAAATATATTTTTGTTTTGGTATCACCAAGAAACTTTTGTATTAAATTATTTAAAGGCTTGATCAATCTAAGACCTAACTCCAGGGGTCCTCAGTAGAATATTTTAGATGTTTTAAAAATAAGATGACAGATATCCTCATAACAGAGTTCAATGTGACTCAAAGGAATAAAAATGGAGGTGCTTGTCAATACTGATGAGGTTAATTATAAAGCAGAAGTGCTGGGGGGAAAAGGAGATTAGAAAACTGAGGAAGAAATCTGCTATACATCATGACAAAACTAAATTCAGACAACATTTATTAAACACCTACTGTGTACAGAGTACTGTTCCAGGTACTAGGTGAGATACAAATTTTAGATAAGAAACGTTCATTTATTTCACTGGTGGAGTGTTAGCTCACAGCAATGAAACAACAGATTTGTGAAATTATCAAAGTATAGAAACAAGGAACAAAGAATGTCATCAGCAATAATAGGAAATAGCAGCTAGGTTAAAGTTGGAGATATTCACTAATGCTCAGAAAAAGCATTCAGGATTTTACTTTTATTAAATCTTCAATGCCAGATTCCAGCCACACTTTTAGTTTTAGTAAAATCCTTCTCCTCTGACTTGTTTCTTAAAAGAGGTATTTAAAACACTTGAGGGAAACAATGGATACATTCAGACTCCTTTACTAGATAATAAAGTAGAAACCCAGCTGTTATAATAAAAAGAGCACAGTGATTTAAACTGAAACACTACTTCCAAAGGAGAAATAGTATAAAATATACCAACAGGTGACACATTAGCAGAGGAGTAAAAGAGCAAGGAATGGTTTTTGGCTGCCTTGGGCTACATCTCCAGTTTTAAAGGCATGACTGGAAAAGCACCCCTCCTCTCCCCTCCCCAATAAAGACTTAAGTGTCTACAAACACATCCTACATCAAAAAGGAAGTAAAACCTGTCTGTTTAACTGATGCCCATTTTAGGTGTTTGGTTTTATATTGTACTCTTGATTCTAGAGACTATCTATGCTGTTGTTTTCTAGGGGTTTATTTTCAACATCTAATCAGAACAATATTTTTTATGAGGATGGACCAGATGCTACAGTTTAGTGCTACTGTATGACTCTACCACTCCCTACTTGCCCCATCCTGTGAAATTATGACAACTTGGTTTTTTTCTTTGTTGGGCAGGGTTCTGTCCTGTTTGGTAGCAGTACACTTACACAGTCTGTAGCTTCCTGAGCCTACAGTAGAAAAGATTTTGCAGGGCATTTTGGCTAGGAAACACTTAAAAATGAAATAATGGATGTAAAATATTCCAATCCTTCCTAATCCTCAGGTGTAGGAGCAAAACACCTAACAGAAAGAAAAAAAAATATTAGAATAAGAAGGTTCCTAGTTAGGATGGAAAAGTTTGTAGAAATTATTTTGTGTTGACAGTAAAGTACCAAATAGATGAATCATGAAGACCTATCAAAAATTACACTTTTGTCCTTAAGAGGAATGTCAATCAGCAGTGCTCTAATATATATGGATTGACAGACATCCTTATTCTCCTCCTCACCAAGAAGCTGTGAAGACTAAATACCAACAAGGAATCTTTGATTACATATTTAAACAAAAACTCCTAAGCTGGGACAGCAGATTTAGTCAATCTATCATTATTGCTGCATTTGCTGAATATTCAATCCTTTCTGGAAAGTCTTTTCCAAAAGTGGAAAAAAAATAAAAGATATTTCACTCAACTGGAAAAAAGCAACATTAGTTAGATTTAACACACTTAGTATTGAAATTTAATGTATTTAGCAAATACATTAAATTATTATAGTGTCACTTGGTTGCTAATGCCACAGATAAATCCAAGGTTGGGGGAGGGGAGAAGGGAAGAAAAAATTGAGCTTTCATGTTTATTTGGATTGGGGTGGTCTTAGGACTTTTCTACAACCCAATTTTGTTCTGGAAAGGCCATACTAATTATACTTGAACAATTAGTAACTATCATTGATTATATTATATGCAAAATTCCAACACATGGCTAATAATTTAAGTCTCCTAACTTATTTTACCTAATCGTGGAATTTGTACTGAACTGTTATATTAATATAAAAATTCACTTGAAAGTAAAATGCTTATTCTGTACACAAAGAATTAAAACCAAGATGAGAAAAAATGCTTTCTAAAACTAGGACTTTAGCTGAATTGGATGCAAAAAGTTTCTCTAATGTTCTTATAAAAAGAAAAACTACATACACCCTTGAAAAATGATACAATTAGAACTACATTTCAAAACTCAAGGTGTTTTTTTTTATCATTAATGAAGAGGCAGACTAAAATAGATGAAATGTCTGTGCTAAGATGATTTGGGTACGGAGAGTCTCTGGGCTTAAGAGCCCAAGACTAAGTCAGTGATAGATAAGAACAAAATCATTAAATGATCAGTTTTATTTCTATTGAGATAGGTGTGCACATCACCATGGAAATAAGACCAAATATCTCCACTGTACAAAGTAGATGAAAGTCCAGAAGAAATAGATGTCATACAAAACTGAAATACAACACTGTCATGTTTGTCACTAGAAGTTTTCAAGGTCACTAGAAAATGACTATTAGTTCCCAAGTCACTCCATTGATAGATAGGGAAAGAAGAAAAAAAACCCTAGAATACTTCAAGAGGTAGAAGAGGTGATTCCTTACTATGCCAACACACTTTACTGGGCAACATGATTTCCTGGCTGGATGTCACAAACTGTAAATACTACAATAATTTAGTTTTTTAGTGAACACAGCAACAAACCCAGGTTTCAACAAAATGCACTGAAATAAAAGCATACTGGTACAGTGTGCTAGTTATTTGCTGCTAGAAGCTTGGGTCAAGAGGGAAAGAAATTTTTGTGGTCTTCAACTAGTCTGTGATTCTTTGTCACTCATAATGCCACCATAGCTTTTTGATAGTAAATTCCTTAAAGAGTAAGTATAAGAAGGTGATCATGACCCTGGTCAAGGTAAGTGGGTTCTTCAGTACTTTAGCCAGTGAATTCCTTCCTCACAAATATACCAGTGACGTCAAAGGATATCAAAAAGATAGAGCCACAAAATGGATTTCCTGACACTTTAAAGTTGGTTATACATCATAATTTGCATAAAAAATAACATAAATAAAATAAAAATCAGAGTTAAAATCTGAAACAAGAAAAAAGTAATAACCTCATATTCTTAAGGCAAGACAATACAGGTCCTTTTAAGGAGGCACTTAAATCCATAGACGATAAAATCCCAGAGCTACTGTTAGGCATGTAAATATGGAACCTGTTAAAAAAAACAACAGGGAAAAACTATTAATTCTTTTAACTGCTACTTTAAGGAATGCTTAGGTACACATATATAACCTTTTCCTCTTCCCACAGAAAACTAGCAGTTCAATGATTTGCTATATTCCATGAAATGTTTGTTCATAAAAACTACAGCTGCTCAAATGTAGGCACAAAAATAACACTACTTGTAGCCTCCAAAGTATAAAGCAATGTATTTCTTTTAAAGAAAAAACCCTTGAGACACTAAATCCAGTGTGTAAAAATTAGTATAGCATAAGTTATAGCAGGCCTGCAGTAGAGAGAGAAAACATTTTATTTCTAATTGGTTAAACTTTAAGATAATTAAGGCTTTGTAAGAGATAAAAATCCTAAGTCACTGCTTTTCTTTGTGGATTTATTTCTAATAGCTAACAGAAAAACATCTTACCTGCTAAATATTTAATATTATCAAGCTTGTGTGATTCAAGCATGGTTTTCAGGCCAGCAACTTCAGTGTCTATCTTTCTGTCTGTCTGAGTAAGAGCCCGGAGTTGTTGTGCCTGCTTTAAAACAAAGAGATACATAACATTATACAACTACAGGTTATCAGGTCCCATTGAACTCATACATCTAATTTAAGAAGCTTCACCTAACTCTACTACACTGTAGGAGGCAGAATGTCATAATGGATAGTGCTGGACTTGGGAATGAGGATGACCTACATTCTAATACTTATCTCTAACACTGTATTTACAAAAACTCTGAGCCTCAGTTTTTCCACTTAAGAGAGATTATCTCCAGGGATGTTATAAGGTACAAATGAGAGAATACAGAAATAGTACTTTCAAAAACTTTTGAGAATCTCCTCAGCATACGTGTCTAGTTCTATCACATTTTTTAATATATTGTACTCTAATTGGTCTATGAACCCTTATTCCTTAATTAAACTATGGGTTTAATAAGGGTAAGGACCATTTCCTCAGCTTTAAAAAATACAATAGTGCCTACAGTAATGGCCATAGAAGAGACAACTCAGAATACTCTTAAAAATATTTTTTTTATTTTTATATATTTTATTTATAAAATAAATTTATTTTGTATTCTCAAATTTTCTAACATTACTTATATATAAACTTATATAAAAACAGCATAACTGGGGCAGCTAAGTGGCTCAGTGAATAGAGCACTGGTTCTGGAGTCAGGAGGACCTGAGTTCAAATATGGCCTCAGACACTTAACACAAAAACTAGCAATGTGACCTTGGGCAAGTTACTTAACCCCAAGTACCCTCCAAAAAGCAAAAAAAAAAAAAAGTATTAAAAAAAACAGCTTAACATATATGGCTGATCATTATGTGGTTTGGATACACAAGGATATATTGAAAGTCAAGCCTGATTACAAAGTTAACCCATAAAGGTTAGTCATGTTTGTCAAAGAAATACTGTATTTCTACTCAATTTACTCATTCACAATGAAATTGAATTTTTAAAAATGCTAGTGGGTAGTGATCAGTTTTATACTGCTACTCTTCTGATATAAAATAAAGAAAATTTGGATAAGCGGTTTTCTGTTAGGCATTAATGTACCACAATTCCTTCAAAAGGACCTAAAAAACCCCTTTTTTTTCAAAGGGGGCATTCAGCTTTAAAACTAAAATAATATCTATCATTTATACTGCACTTTAAGATTTGTAAAAGCACTTCAAATGTTATTTCATTTGATCTAACCACAACCCTGGGAAGTGTTATCACAGCACCTATGGTTAAGGAAATTGGCTCTGAAAGAGGTTAAGTGACCTGCTTAGGGCACACAGCTAATAAGTGTCTGAGACAGGGCTTGAACTCAGGTCTTCCTGAAGCCAAGTCCAGAGCTTTATTCATTACTGCATCTAGCAGTCAACACACAAATAAATTTGACTGTGCTCTAGTGGAGGGTTGAGGAGGTCAGGGTTGATTTCACTTGAATGAATAAGTTTATAAATCATAATCCTTTCTTTCCGGGTCATATTTTTAATATGATGAAAAAATCAGGATCTAGAAGTGGAGGGAGAGGGAAGCTGCCTTTGGGAAACAGAATAATCATCTTTCAGAAAATGAAAGTTCTCCCTGATGCTTAGTATCAATTATTATTGAACATTAGGGTCCAAATGGTTCAGGTGGAGTATAGTGATTATTCATTTATCATTTTGAATGTTATTAGGTCATATCATCTAGACATTAAAGAGAGGTCTCAGTAAGGACCAGTTGTATACGAAAATAAAAAAGGATAAGAAAACAACTAATAGGATTAAAAAGTGAAACAGATAAATAAGGTTCTTTGTATTGCCAAACTCCAACAATTACCCTCCCAAAACCCAAATAAGGAAGTCAGACAGGTAATAATTAGTGTCTGGCTTTCCAATAAAATTACAAGTCTAGCACCTATCCCTATCCAGTTTTCTATAACATAAAAGCAACTTCAGTCAGCCATTTTCCCCACCCATCTTCATGCAGGATTAGTAAATATCAGCTTACAAAACCCCATAAAAACAGATTCTATTTAACTGTATTTAAATATTTAACCTTAAAAAAAAGTTGTTTTATTGGTTCATTTTGAATCAATTCCTTGATTTATCAGTTATTTTGGAAGTGGAAAACTCTCTCTTTGACAAACTTACAACTAAGCAAAAACATCAATATTAACCACAGCCTACTGTTTCATTCTTCATTTCTAAGGACACATGGTTGTATGTCCAATAGGATTCACATATCTTTGGTTTTGAGTTATTTCAGCCACTAAAGTAATTTTCAAATTCTGAGGCTCTACAATCCTCATGAATTTCACTTTGGAATTCAATTCCACAAGATGCAATGGGAGACATCATGAAAAGGAAGAAAAGCAGGGAGAATCTCTTGATAATTCTTTTTGTAAACCAGTACAAAACATACCTAATGTTGGTGCTAGTTAAGAAGGGATTTTTGCTTCTTTAGGATATAATTCTGCCATCATGAACCTGAGAGTTCATAATTTTACCACAGACACGTTATCCATTAACTTATTAGTCAGAACAGGAGGCAAAGGTAAATTTAAGATATAACACAAGAATGCACTTCTTACCAATGTTAATACTTCTGATCTCATTTCAAGTAGTTTTCTTTCATTCAATGAATACTGAAAAGATAAAATTTAACTTGTGTTAGACTACAACTTCATTCCTGTTTATGTCTTGCTCTGGTATCATAATTAATATTGTGATAGAGTGCTGGGCTTGGAACCAGGATGACTTATCTCCCTGAATTCAAATCTGGTCTCAGACACTTACTAGCTGTGTGACCCTGGACAAGTCACTTAACCTGGTTTGCCTCAGTTTCTCATACGCAAAATGAACTGGAGAAGGAAATGGCAAACTACTCCAGTCTCTCTGTCAAGAAAACCCTAAGTGGAGTCACAAAGAGTCAGACACAATTGAAAACAACAACAAAGCATTCTAGAATCACCTCAGGGTATAGGAACAACGGTATTATTTTTGTCTAGAGATGCACTATTAACTGTAAATACTCTGGAATCTTTTTCTCCAACTCTTACTATTATATCTTCTTTAATTTCTCCTTTAAGGATTAAATTTTTGTGGAGAATGAAAAAGGTAGGGAAGGACAATCCAAGACACATCAGATACTGGCAAATCAGGTGACTGAGGCCTGAACAGAAACAAGGGGGAGAAAAATAGTTGTTGTTCCAAAGACAACACGTGTTGTCTTTGGAATCTTAGATAAGTAAGTTCACTACTAACCAATGTGAAGGCAATGGATTCCAGTGAAAAAGTCCTGGATTTGGAATCAGGGGACTTGGATTCAAATCCTTGCTTTGCCATTTATTAGCAATATGAGCAGAGCCAGGAATCTAACTCAAGTCTTCTAACTGCAAATTTATAGGCATGGGGATCTTTTCTCTCATTTTAAAAAATAAATGTTTATTGATAAAGTAAATAGTACATGTTAATTTATATGCCAAATCAAACAAATTTCATGGCTTATTAAATATACTTAACTCATATAATCACAGTGAGAGAAAAACAACAAGACTTTCTTCACCTATCAGGTGTTAATTGTAAAAAGAGCCACACTACAGAGTTATAGTTGATGCTACTTTGTACTGGGTGACAATACTTAGAATTAAGCTTATATTTTCCCTTTGGCCATAGTTTAGTACAGTTTTTTGGCATGCAGATTACATTTAACCATATCACTCAAGTGACTGGAATTCTTGAAACGAGGATACAGAAAAGATAATTTGTAGTTTTGGTAATGAGGAAATAATTTAGTTAACTATTTTTTTTCAAACATATGAAATGCCCAACATTAAAAAAAATTCCATTATATTTTCTATCTGTAAAGAATAACAATAAGAATTAGGTTATTGATGAGGAGGAGGCCCCAAACTAAAAGGAATCTTAGAAGTAGATAGCAGCCAAGTATGATGAATGGATAATGGTCACTCATCTTTTAAGCCATAGGTTCAGTGCAAGGAAGCTCACAACCAGAAGGCAACTATTTCCTACCATTTGTTTACTGCTCTAACCTTAACCATCTAAATATTAAGAAGTCTCCTTTCCACAAAAATACACCACATTGCTTCACTTATTATTCCAAAAGGAAGGGGATAATCAGGTGAAGATTAAATGATAAAAGCAACTAAATCTGTTTGTATTAGGCATCTAACTAATACCTTCATGGAAACACACAACTACAATGATGGCTTCAGCTGAAAAATAACAAGGGCAGACTTTCAAGTAGGGAAAAAAAAATAAATCTATACATTTTACTGGTTTTTGTCCATGTTTTCAGGACCTCCCACAACTGCAAGTGCTCTCTAGATCAGGCTGGATCAAAGAATAAGCTGTCTGCAGTAAATATAGTTTTTTACTTACAAAATCATAAAAACCAAAAGGTATAAGAAGTTATGTTTTCCTTTAGAAAATGGTCCTATGCTAATGGCCACTTTGAACACAGTAGGAATTTGACTCCCATTCATAGTAGTGACTGTCCTTTGGTTTCAAAGATGCATAGCTTCAATATGTATGAGAAAATTGAGAAGATAAAAAAACAAGAGCTAATAATTATTCTTCAGCTTTGTGCGTATGAAGTCTTATGCTAATAAAAGACAATTTAGAAGAATACATTCTTTAGCAAGAAAGACAATGAGAAATGAGCTATACAGAATTCCCCAGACTTCTACTTAGATCACTAAACTATTTTACTATGAAAAATATTTAGCTGTTATTAAGTTTAACAAGTTTGAGGCCAAAGAATATGACTCTGAAAGCAAACATAAAAAAAGAGTGCTAGTTCACAATTTTAATCTTTTTTACTCCAGTCTAGTTATCAGTATTATTCAATTTTTTTCTGAAACAGATTCTGAAGATACTTAATCTTATTCAACGTAATACTGGGATTAAGTGTAATCCTCATATGAAAGTCTAGGTGATAAAACTAAGAGTTTACAAGTATGCTCCCAATTCAAGTATTATCCAAGCTCATTTGACTAAGCTTTAAATTTTCATTCTGATAACATATGCCAAATTAAGTGAGAGAAAAGTTCCTGAAGGTAGAATAAGAACCAATCTGAGAGATACTTTGAAATTTAGGGACAAGGGGAGTTGAGGAAAGTTTAAAAATGTCAAAAATCAAATAAAAGGTTTTGCCTGTGTTTAGCCCTCCAGAGAGTTACTTGTGCAAATTCAGGTTTCACCTAGAATTTTATCTTAAAATGAAACTAAATTTCAAAGAACATACCAATTCTTTTACTCTGCTCTTTTCTATATTGAAATCCAATTTATTATCTGCCCGGACTTTATGTATTTCATCCTGGAAGGCAAGTGAGAGAAAAGAGGTGGAGAAAAAACCAAATAAAAGAAAACATCAAAGAAAGGATGGAATCAAAAGATGGATATTACTTAATTCTACTTAACTAGAATATTACTTAATTCTTATATCTATGAAGACAAACTCCTTTGTTCTTTTACATAGAAATACTCACTATTAGAAGTCAAACATTAAGTATTTTTTAAAAATATATAAAAGAATATATTGCTTAAGAGAATATATCCTCTCTCTGAGTGTTCTGTATATAATAATTTGAGTTACTGCTGGAGATAGATCAAAGTATATTATGAAAAATAACTTTTTTATTTCTTTTGTAAAAGTAAAGAAAAAATAAAAACATACCTATTACCAAATAGACAAAAGTAATATTATGTAATAGTCCTACTGAAAGGCAGATAACATGAAACCTTCTTGAGCCATTTAATATTCTAAGGACTTCTTTTTCTTTTCTTTTTTTTTTTTAAGCAATTGGTGTTAAGTAACTTGCTCAATGTTACATGGCCAGTTATTTCTGGGTGTGGTGCTAAGTATCTGAGCCCGGATTCTATCCCAGGTCTCCTGACTCTGGGGCCGGTGCTCTTACTCACTGTACCAGCTGGACGCCCCAGGACTTATTTTTCATATGACATTGTAGATGTGATAATCTCAAGTCCTAAAAATAAACTTTAGTGGATTGAGAGTTAGCTCTATATTTAGGAAAACGTGGGTTCAAGTCCAACCTTCGACTTTGCATGCATACACACGAGCACCCGCGTGCACACACACACACACACACACACACACACACACACACACACACATACACACACTCCACATGGGGGCCAAGAAGAGAAGTTCAGAGAAGAATGGAGCCAGGAGAGGAGTAAGCATGGCTGAACTGGGCATTTCACTAAAGGAGAGGGCTGAAAGGAGAGAGGCATTTTCCAAAGTGAGAAGGCTGCTAGTGTAAAAGTGGAGAAGTCTGGAGAGAGAAATGACAGTGCCTCTGCCCCTTCTGCCCTCTCCTTTAGTTGGCTCCCATGTGGATACCACACCATTTAATAAGAATTCTCTCCTCCCACTCCTATTTATGTAGTATTTTTTCCCATTAGAATATAAGCTTCTTTAGGGCAGGGTCTATCTTTCTTTTTTCCTTGTATTTGTACTTTCAGCACTTATTAGTACAATGCCTTACACATGGTAAGCTCTTAACTGATGCTCTATGTATCTGTCTCAGAGGGAAGGCATTAGCTATGTGGGGGAACAGGAGAAATTTCAGGTGGTATAGGAACCAGAAGGAACTTCCTGCAGAATTCAGATTTTAAGCTGAGTCTTGAAGGAAACCAAGGAAGCTAGGAGGCAGAAGTGAGGGGGGAACATGCCAGCTGTAACTGTAGGATATGGAGAAAAGCAAGGAAGCTGGTCTGGCTGTATCACAGAATGCAAAGTGAAGTATAAGACAACTGGAGAGGTAGGAAGGAGCCAGGTTGTAAAGAGTTTTGGATACCTAATATATTTGGTCCTAGAGGAAATAGGGAGCCACTGAATTATTGAGCAGGGAGGGTAAGATGGTCAGACCTATATTTTAGGAAAATTCATTTTGGCAGCTGAGCCAAGAGTGGACTGGAGTGAGGAGACCTGAAGTAGGGAGACCAAGCAACAGTCCAGGTGTGAAGTGACAAGGGACTGCACTATGGTGGCATCAGTGTGAGTGGAGATAAGGGAACTTACATGGGAAATGTCTGAGAGTAGAAATGTCAAGACTTAACAATAGATTAAATATGTGGGGGAGTGAGGATATCCTGGAAGTTGCAAGCCTGTTTACTGAGAGAATGATGGTGCCTTTAAAAGTAACAGGAAAATTGGCAAGAGAGGAATAACTGAGGGAAGGACAATGAGTTCAGTTTTGGAAATGCTGAATTTGAGATGTCTATTGGACATCTGGTTCAAGATGTCCAAAAGGCAATTGGTGATGTGAGACTGGTGCTTAGGAGAGAGATTAGGAATGGATACATAGATCTGGGAATTATTTGTGTATAGAAGATAATTGAATCCAGGGGAGCAGATGAGATCAACAACTAAGCTATTATGGAGGAAGAAGAAAAGAGGCCAGAGGTTTGGGCAACACTCAAGTCCCCTGATTCCAAATCCCAGTGTTTTAGTTATGTTGAGGTATAGTGATTCTCTAACATAAAAGGTCATCTCTTTGAAGTCATCATGCTTTATAAGAAATTTTCAAATATTAGTAAAAATATAAAATCTTGATGAAGAAAAAGCTGAGACTATCCACTGGTGGTTCCCAATTCCTACTGCTGAAGTCAGTTTTAAACAAACTAAACAACAGAAGGGCCAGGCAAATCAACTGTTGCAAAAACTTAGAAATAAAAAAAAAATTGCCCCACTATTTTTATTTTCTTTACTTCATGGGTTAAAAAAAATTGTGGCGGCTAGGTGTTGCAGTGAGTAGAGTGTTGGCCCCAGAGTCAGGAGGACCTGAGTTCGGATAGGGCCCCAGACACTTAACACAAAAAAAAACTAACCATGTGACCTTAGGCAAGTTACTCAACCCCAACTGCCCTTCACAAAGCAAAAAAAAAAAAATTGTACTGTATGGATTGATGCAGCTTGGTTCTTTGAGGTATTCTTAAATTCTAGCCCATCTAGTGTAATAACAAGTACTTTTAAAACTACCTTCATTAACGACTCTTTATTATTACTCATAAAAAATATCTTACCATCATTCGCTGTTTTAACTGGTGGAGTTTAAGTACTAATTTCTAAAAACATCAAAAAAGAAACAAGTCAAATATAATAATAAATTCAAGTTTTAAGAGAAAAGAAAATAAGCTAAAATTCAGTTTCTTTCTCCTGGACCAGGATCCTTTCTTTCTTTTTCCTCCAATTTTATGAATTTCAGGTTTGTTCAGGACAACTCCCTTGTGTCAACATTCCCCTCAATCTAATGTATTAACATTCACACTACTACATTAATTACTCAATGTTTCTTGAAGATGATGTATACTAATAAATATTAAGCGAAAAAATTTTTAGCAATTTTTTGTGGGAATTTGCCTCTAAAGCTGAGCCTTCTTTTTCAGTATCTCATTCAAATTTTTTCCAACTACTCTAGCCAATTATAGCTTTCAAAGATGCTTTTTCAATAATTTTAAGTTCCAACATTTGGCTAAAAGAAGAGGATTATCTTTGAGGCTGAGACCAAAGGAAATAGATTTTTTTTAGATTTTTTTTTGAAGAGGACTAAGAGTATACATATGAGTTAATAAGCTACAATACATGTAACATTTTCAGTTAAATGGCAAGTTATGAACTAGCAATTATCATATAGGCCTAGAATCAGGGAAGTCATCTGAGTTCAAATCCAGCCTCAGATACCTACTAGCTGTGTGACCCTGGGCAAGTCACCTATTTGCTTCAGTTTCCTTAGTTGTAAAATGAGCTAGAGAAGGAAATGGCAAACCACTTCAGTATCTTTGCCAAGAAAACCCCAAATGGGGTTACAAAGAGTCAGATATGACTGAACAACAAATAACTATCATAGAACTTGGACTTTAAACCCTCTAGAGCAGGGCTTCTGAACCTGGTGAACTTTAAAAAAAATTGATAACTGTATTTCTTTCTCTTTTTTTTTTTTGAGAGGGGGAAGGCAAGGCAATTGGGGTTCAGTGACTTGCTCAGGGTCACACAGCTAGTTAAGTGCCAAGTGACTGAGGT
Source organism: Petaurus breviceps papuanus (assembly GCF_028583685.1). Taxonomy (NCBI): domain Eukaryota; kingdom Metazoa; phylum Chordata; class Mammalia; order Diprotodontia; family Petauridae; genus Petaurus; species Petaurus breviceps. Next base: position 1,338,394 of record NW_027185810.1, read on the forward strand.
CAGATTTGAACTCAAGTCCTCCTGAATTCAGGGCCAGGGCTTTATTCACTGTACCACCTAGCTTTCTCCAGATAACTTTATTTCAATAGAACTGGTTTTGTTTGTAATCTTATGTATTTTATGCACTGTAAAACATTATTCTGAAGTGTTCATAGGCTTCAATAGATTGCTTAAGGGGTCCATTACATAAAAAAGATTAGGAACCCCTGCTTTAGAGTATTATGAGATTTGTGTTTTCACTGCAGAAGGAATTTTAAAACTTACATAAACAATTCCATTTGACAGCACTGCTTTGCCATAAAAGATTTTATAAGCAGGAAGAGTTCTATAGGTTTACCTCATTTTCTGTTCTGAGGGTAGAAAATTCACTCTTTTCTAAAATGATCATATCCTTTTTGACGCCAGCAATCTGAGACATTATCTGCTGTACAGTGATCTCCTAGGAAAAGAAAAGCCCATACACAATCGACATATATTACCTAGAACGTTCAGCCTATTCTCTCTTTGGAGTTGTGATCAAACATAGACACTTTTTACCCATCTCTAGGGGGCCTGAATGTAACATGACAACCGTTACTCACCATCAAGGGGATAATTAAAATTGTGAAATTTAAAATTATATCTAGTTAATGCTTTTAAAAACAAATAGTTGATTTTTAGTCACTTCTAAATTTACTAAAACAGGAACAATAATCTTTTTGATGCCTAGTTTAAAGACTATGTCTACACTAAGAAATGTTATCAAACATATGTAAAATGTTTTTCAAATCTTAAAAGTGTCATATACATGCTTAGCTATTAAGTACTGTTAGGAAAGCTTTAGAAAAAAATTATCTATTTTGCCTCCTTGCTCCCCAAACACCACCACACCAAAGTGACTATGGAAAAAAGTTATTTTTTGTTTTCAATAGCTGAATATTCATGGCATTGGACCTCTTTATCTCTGAGAACTTTGGAGATGAATGCTCGACACTTTTCATTTGAACAAAGGTACTCAATGAATGTTAGGTTCAAAACACAATGTAGGTGGGGCGGCCAGGTAGCACAGAGAGTAAGAGCACCAGCTCCAGTGTTGGGATGACCTGGGGATCAAATTGGGCTCAGATACTTAGCACCACACCCAGAAATAACTGGCCGTGTAACCTTGAGCAAGTTACTTAACCCTGATTGCTTTAAAAAAAAAAAACAACACAATGTAGGATACTGATATACATATGCATATACTAATTTACTTATTTTAAAATGCATAAAATACCCACAAACCTAGATTTCCTCTCAGCTAACTGTAATAGTAATGGAATTTGAAGATCCCCTTGTATTTGCAATCAAACAGGTACTTAGCACTTATTTCCAAGTTCATGATTATGAGTCCCACAGTGGGAGAAACTTCCTGTTGTGATGGGAAGGGGTGGAACAGGGAGGAGCTAATACCATACATAAGGAAAAGCCTAAGCTTAGAGAGGCCAGAACTGCTTGGAGCAAGCTTCTGGAGGCTGGGCTGAGAGAGAAGAGAACTGAGAACTGAACTGAAAACTGAGAAGAGAAATGAGAACTAAGGACTGAACTGAGAATTGAGAAGAAATGAGAAGAGAGGAGAACTGGGAGGAGGCATGGCTGTTGTGTTGGTACTTTGTCTGTTTTGATATTACTTTGTCAGATTTGTCTGTTGTTAGAGAATGGTGCTGTTGTTATAGAAGCCCGGGGACCTTGCTGCTAGTTCAGAAGCCCTGAAAGAGGATTTTCTTGTTGTATGTTTACAGAAATCCTGGAGGAGGGTCTTGCTGACGGTTTCAGAGGCCTGAGACTATACTGATGATTTGTGTTGAGTTCTCAGACTTTGTTAGTGGGTCTGAATTGATTTCAGAGGAAGAAAGTGAATTGATGAGGATGCTGGCAATGTGTGTGAATGATATGGTAGCTCTGTCTTCCCAGGAACAGAAACTGTGAAGGACTTGAGGTGGACCAGACATGGTGAACTTCAGTGTGGAATGGGGACTGGACGAGGAACTGCACAAGAAACTGGACAAAGAACTGAGGGCTGTCTGCCTTTGAACTTTGGTGACATGGGATAGATTTGGGCAGGAGCTGGGATCATGGAAGAGGAACCATGAAAGCTGAGAGCCTGCCTCAAGTCAAGATGAAAAGACCTCTCCTTGGGTATTTAATGCAAACTGAGAAGATCATGATTTACTAGGGGTGGAAGACTTTGATATTTGTACTTTGTGTCAATTAAGGAGGCTTGCCTCCTTAAGGATGATTGAGTTAAGGACTTACTAGTTAAGGATGACTGGAAACTAATCTCTAATTAGGAAGAAAGAAGACTTTTTGACTGAAGAGATTAAGACAATGTGACCTAGGGATGGAAAACTTTTGACCTCTGTACTTTGTATTAACTAGGGAGGCTTGCCTCCTTAAGAATGATTGAGTTACTAAATGAATGTACTTTTTAAAAAACTATATGACCACTTTGGTGAAAACTATGTGACCACTTTAGTGATAAGTTGTTAAGCCATAACATTGTAAATGCTGTATTTTAATTTCTGTGAATATTTTGCCTTAATTTGTTACTGAATAGAGTTCACTATACTGCGTAATCAGAACCCTGAAAGCTGCTTGTGCTTGGCTTTACACTAACCTGATGCACCTTGGTGACCATATCCTGGTTGACAAGCTCCATGTTGCTGTTCATGATCTTCACTAATGCAGAGACAATGATTTCTGCTTGTTGAGTGGTAAACCCTAAATAAATAAAACAACTACATTCAGGAAAATTCTGTGCCTTGGATAAAATCTTCAAAGAAATATGTAATTAAAAGACTATAAAAAGGAGATACTTTACAGCAAAGGCTTAATTTTTTTGTAGTAGCAAAACCAATATGTGGCTGTGCCAATAGTCACAAGAAAACATTTCTGTGGGTATAAGAAATATATAGGCAACATAGCAGAATGGAAAGAATGAATAGGCTTTTATGAAACACTTATGTGCCAGGCACTGAGGGGGATACAAAGACAAAATAAACAACATCAAAAGAGTCTCTGTCCTCAAAGATAATATATCTAAAGTGGAAAAGGGCATCTGAAAAGATATAGTCTAAAAATCTCATTTTGAAGATAAGGAAACTAAGGACTCAGAAGGTTAAGAGACTTGCCCTAAGTTACACAGGTAGCAAGAATAAGAGGTGGAATTTGAATCCTAGCACCAATGTTTTTTACTGTATTATGAAGAGCTTATATTGTATCTGGGGAAATAGCATGTACCCATTAAAGTAAATAGAAGACATAGGTGGGCAGGAGGCAGATTGTGATGTGTTTTAAATGCCAGGAATTTGTATTTTATCCTAGAAGTAATAAACAGGGAGCCACTAGTTTTGTTTTGTTTTTTGCTTTTTGGAGGGCAACTGGAGTTAAGTGACTTGCCCAAGGTCACACGACTAGTACATGTTAAGTGTCTGAGGCCATATTTGAACTCAGGTCCTCCTGACTCCAGGGCCGGTACTCCGCCCCCACTAGAGCTTTTTGAGCAAGACAGTGACATGGTCAGACCTGTGGTTTAGGAATCAAGTTACCAGCTATGTGGAGAAAGGATTGGTTAGGGAGACTTGAGGAAGAGTGCCAAATTAGTACGTTATTCAATAAATCAACAATTAAGTGCCTACTATGTGTCAGGCATTATGCTATGTGCTGTAGATAAACTATTTATAAGCAGCTTACATTCCAATGGGGGAAATAATAAATATATATGTAAATAGATCCAGAATATAAAGCCAATAAAATAAATACAAAGTAGTTAATTAGAAGGTAGGAGTGAGGGTACCAGCAGTTAGGGAGATCATGAAAAGTTTCATGAAGAAGATGGTGCTTGAACTGTCTCCTAAAGAAGGAGAGGGTTCTATGAAGCAGAGATGAAGAGCAAGTGCATTCTACGAATCGGGGCAGCCAATGCAAAGGCAAGGAGATGAGAGATGGAGTGCTGGATCACAGAATGTAGGATGTATATCGATGTATACATGTATACCAAGTACATAGTGTATACCAAAGGATGTATATAGGTTGGGGTCAGGTTCCAAAGAGCTTTAAAAGCTAAACAGAGAAGTTGAATTTACTGAGTAGAGGAGAGAAATAATCAGACAGGAACTTGAGTAGAATGGAAGATGGATAAAAGTGGGGGGAGACTTGAGGTAAAAAGAACAGTTAGGAATGATGATAAAGACCTAAACTAAAGAGGTGGCACTACAAATAGCAAAAGGGTCAGATACGAGAGATTATCAACCTCAGGGACTGGAAGAGTAGTAGTACCTTCAACAGAAATAGGAAAGTTTGGAAGAGAACTAGGTTTTGAGGGAAAGAGAATGAATTCTGCTTTGGACATACTGAATTTGAGCTGTTTTCAAACCCAGTTTGAAATATCCATTAAGCAAATGGCGAGGCAGAGCTAAAGCTGAGGCAGAGACTGGGGAAATCTATTCTATCATTTCATTAATCCTTTTGCCTCACCTCTCCTAAATTTCTTTGCCCTCATCAATATCTCCAATTTTTTTCATTCCTTTATCCCTGCTCTAACTTGACTTATATCCAATCATGATCTTATAGTTAGTCATTTCAACTCTACATTTTCCTCTACTTTTGAATAGACAATAAGTGCCTTGCTAACAGGAATTGTTTCATTCACTATATTTGTATTTTCGGTACCTGATACATAGTAAGCACTTGGCAAATACTTACTGATTGATTATAGAGTTAACAGGGTAGTGACTGGAAGTATAGGAGACATGAAATGATAGGAAGTTATTGCCAAACACAGGAATGCCAATTTTTGATTAAGTAAGTTGAACACTTAGGAGAAAAGGTAAGATCCAAGTCACTGTAATAATTCAAGGAAGAGGAATGGTAGTTATGTGGGTAGAGAAGATGGATGGGAGCAGAAAATGTTTTTTTTGTTTTGTTCTGTCCTTAATTCTGTAGCTTTGGCCACCTCTCTGAAAAATATGAGGCATGGGAGCTGTTTGACCAGTCAAACTTAGATTTGACTTAAAAGGTGCTTTCTTCATTTTCTCATCTCTTTTTAGGCATGCTTGAAGGGCAGTTTTCTACATATATATATATATATATATATATATACAACTGGTTAAATAACAACACAATGAAATAAAATCAAAGCTGCATTAATTTTGATAAAGATGTGTCCATTTTAAACTTGTTCATTTATTTTCTAGAAAATTATGTTTACTTCCTTTTATTTTTTTAAAAGCACTGTTATATAAGCAACTGCATACATACATACATACATACATACATATACACACATATATAATATGTTATTTTGTATAATTCCCACTATAAGCAATTCTTTTGTTGGCCAACAACATTTTAAATGCAAACTTTTTTTTTTGCCTTTTGGAGGGCAGTTGGGGTTAAGTAACTTGCCCAAGGTTACATGGCTAGTTTTTTTGTGTGGGTGTTAAGTGTCTGAGGCCAGAACCGAACTCGGGTCCTCCTGACTCCAAGGCTGGTGCTTTCCTCACTGCGCCACCTAGCCGCCCCTAAATGCAAACTTTTAAGAGCAAATATGGGCTATAATAAAACCACTGCCCAAACTGCCCTAAGGACAGTATTGCCATGGGAACTTTGAATTTTTCTGATGTTAATATAACTACCAATCATATCAGAGTTAGCAAGGTTATAAGGCTCCTATTTTCTTTGTTGCCATGTTCCTGCACAGGTAGGGGTTACAGGGAACTCTTCGAAGTTGATGTGCTGAAAGGACTTAAGGTAAAACTTTCTTGAATTGATTATTAATATTTCTCCCTAATTCCCTGTTGTACTTTATATTTTGTTAGAATTCAGATTTAAGAATTACAGAGTAACAACAGAACAAATTTAATAGCTTAGGTGAGAAAGTAAATGAAATTCTGTTATAATGCTTTTTTTCTGAGCAATCAATATCCAAAAGAATTACCCTTTTCTTCCAGAAGAAGCACCACAGCATGGGTATCAAAGAAGAGCTTCTTACTCCCTGAAGAGGTGAAAACAGGTAACTTGTTTTCTTTTTGTTGTGAACTAGCAGAAATGCTCAGATCTAGGAAGGAAAGAAAAACACAAGGCCAAAAAAGAGAACACATTTAATATCAAGCAGAGGCAATATAATAATGTGAAATGCAGCATTCATAAAAATGCATTACCTTAGATACTATCAAATAGCTTATATGCTTTTAAAAATACCTTTAACACACAGATGATCCATTCAGTAAATTAAATTAAATTAATCTCAACTCTTAAGTTTAAAGGTCCTAGAATCTTCAGCCACAGAAATCACCCAAGTGGAAAAAAATACCTCAGAAACTCACTTTATTCCCTAAATGCTGCAAAAGAAAACTCAGAATCTATCAGAGATGTCATTTCTGGGAATTTTTGCACAAATGAGAAGTTAGAACAGATAACCTCTAATGTTCGTTTCAAATTATAAGATTTTATGATTCTATGAAAATGGAAATAATATGAAAGATACAATGATACTCTCCTCCTTCTACCTAAATTCCTTGAAATCTAACACTAAGTTGGTACTTCATCATTTTACTTTACTCTCATGCCTAGACTTGGGTCTAGACTCCAATGAAAACTTTATTACACAAATCAGATTCTCCCCAGGGAGTCTCAGCGGGGCACCAACAAGCACAGATACATAATCAAAGTATAATACTACTAAGTCCAAATACTTCGGGCTCAGAATTGCTTGGTGACCTTGGGACCAGTAACTACTGACCCATGCACAAACAGGACGAACAAACATCACTCATAATCTCTCAAGACAGCAGTACAGCTGACCTTTGGCAGATCTAACCAGAAGCAGTTTAGTAGGTTTAGGGCTATTTAAACTTCTGCATCTTAACACGTCAATGCCAGCACTCAAAAATTTCAAGTTAATTGGAAAAAAAACTCTTTTCGTTTTCCTCCTCGAAATCTGAAAGCCACCTCCCTTCCCAATCCTCTCTTTAGAAAGAAAAGGGCAAAAGCTCATTTCATCTCTATGTGAAAAAATAAAGGAACAGAAAACCAGAGATGTCAGTGCAAAGTGCCTTTCTGAAATCAGCCCAAGTTCAGGCTCAAGTTCATCTCCAGGCCCCGCCCCATCACACACTAAAACCACACCCACCCTGGGTGTCTCGGCGGTGGGACCGGACTACCCAGGCCAGCGCAGCTTTTCCTGGCTGAGGCCAGAGCCCTTGGCTCTCTCTTTTTCTCCTCTGGGAAGAGCGATGAACTCGGCTGACCCCGTCCTCCTTCTCCTCCTCCTCCTTCCCCGAGGCTTCCGACTGCGCTGCCGCATCCGCGTGCGTCCCGGGGCCGCGGCTCCGAGCCTCCCCACTCCGCCGCCCCCCTCTCCCTTACCCCTCACCTCTCCTCGCAGGAGCCAGCACCGAGACACTGCACAGGTGACGGGGATCGGCGACGCTGGGGACGAGGCACGACTTGCACCACCGCAGCCGGCCGCCACAGCCCAGCCCCGGGTCCGAGGAGGACGGCCCCGGAGCTGTGGGCGCCGGAGCGCGCGTGCCAGGGTCCTCCGCCGGGCTCCGGCTCCCGGAAGTCTCGCGAGGCCGCCGGTGCGAGCGCTCCCAGTCTCCAAGGTGACGGCGCGGGGTCACCGCCGCCGCGAGCCGCGGGGAGGGCAAGAGGAAGAGGAGTAGCAGCGGGGAGGCGCGCGACAGGCCGCGGAGGCCTACCGAGGAGCTAGGGGGCAGCCCTCGGAAACCCGCCGAGGAGACGGACAACCCACGGAGGCTCCGGAAACAGCCGCCGCCATAGGTCCCCCACCGCCTCCTGGGCAGCAGCAGCAGCAGCAACTGCCGCCGCCGCCGGGCCTGCGGGGGCCCGTTCGGCCCGACCCCGGTGACGGCTCCCTCGGCCATCGCGGACGCGCTCGCTCACTAGTCTCAGTACACGGTCATCCCTCGCCCGCCGCCGCCCGCCGCCGGCCCAGTCCCACTAGCCTTGCGGAGCTGGGAGTCGGGTAGAAGTAGGAGAGACAGCAACTGTCAGGCGCCGGACGAGGTCCCGCCCTTTCCTGCGGGGGCGGGGCCAAGGCTCGGGCTCTGGGCGTGCTCCGCAGTTTGAGGAGGGGGTGTGGCCTGCGCGGGAGGGGGGGGCGGAGAGTGGGTGGGGCGTCACTCCCTCCCGCCCCTGGTCCCAGTTCCTCTTCCCCCGGAGCCAGGGAGGCCGAAGTTTCCAGGGCTCCTTCTCGGTCCCCAGCATCCGAAGACAGGTGGGGGAGTTGAGTCACCCGATCTCTAAACAATGGCAGAGAAGGATAATTGGCTGTTGCTGTCAGCAAGGCGGCCTTCATAGGAAACGACAACCATGCTGCCGAGGATCGTGAAAAGTTCAACTGACCAATGGGATGATTTGTCTTGCTCTGAGAATTCTTATTTGTTGCTGGGGAGAGATTCTTTTTGGGGATGTATAGTTAATAATAGAAAAGAGAGAGAATGAATTGTCCGTCAAAAAAAAAACATTAAAAATACACAAGAAAACAAAGTTCAGAAAGAGACATAAACTAGGCACCTTTGTTACTGATTTGCTAAACTATGTTTAAAAAAGCCAGACTAGGTAGCAAGTTCATGGTTTCACATACAGTCCTTATTTTTGTGCTTTTTATATAGAACTGTTTTGAGTTTGATGATGAAGTTTTCTTAAAGTCCATAGACAGCTCTGCAGTTACCCCTTTCTCTAGTTTCTTCTTTCATTTTCAGCACAAAAATCCTATAACACATTGACTGCAGATATTGAGCTATATGACCTCTTAGGTTCCTTCCAGCTCTAAATCTGATCCACTGATCCTAATTAGTTGATTTCTAGAAATAAACCAAGGGTGGGATGCATATCCCCAAGTTTGAGGATGGCATCGAGTATGCTATAACTTTTGTTCTTGGGCTTAAAGCAGCATAGCAATGAAAATGTGACAACTTGGAGCATAGCAAACCAATTGGAAGCCCAATTAAGAAGGGTACCTGAAATCAACCTCTAGTGTTTATTAGAGATTATTGGGGCTATATGTTTATCAACATTCCCAATTTAGGGACAAAAACAGTCATATCTAGTGCCACATAGCAGGGAATTGCAACTATGGTGTTTTCAGTTTGTGTTGGAAGTGAATATGACCCCTCAAGATGCTGGGTCTCTGGATCTCATTGCCTCTGAAAAGTTTCAATCTCCTTGTAGTCAGAAAAGGGCCACATTAAAGGTATGGTAAAATCATGAGAACATACAAAAGTCTACTACATAGACAGGTAAGGCTTGACAAAGAGTACAGGAGTTTAGGGGTTCTGGGTATTTTCCTCAAATACATGGAATTTCCTTTCCATTTATGACTTAAATAAGGACAAACTAGGCTAAAATATAAATTCTGTCAGTACAAACCCACCAGCTGAACAGCACAGTCTTCACTATTACCACCCCCCCAAAAAAAATTTAGGAGTGGGTAGAGATACTGTACTATATGGGTCCTTTTGACATTTGCCAGAATTGCCAAATATCTTGTCCAAGCCTGGGTCTGGCTTAAAGATTTAACTTTATTGTATTTTTTTAAGCAATTGGGGTTAAGCAACTTGCTCAAGGTTACATGGCCAGTTATTTCTGGGTGTGGTGCTAAGTATCTGAGCCCGGAATTGATTCTCCAGGTCATCCCCACACTGGTGCCAGTGCTCTTACTTGCTGTGCTACCTGGCCACCCCTTTAACTTTCATTTTAAATTTATTTTATTAATAAAAAAGTTATTTATCGGGGTGACTAGGGGGCACAGTGAATAGAGCACCAGCCCTGGAGTCAGGAGGACCCAAGTTTAAATCTGGCCTCAGACACAACACAAAAACTAGCTGTGTGATCTTGGGCAAATCACATAACCCCAATTGCCCTACCTTCCCCCCCCCCCCCAAAAGGGAAAAAAAAAAAAAATTATCATTTACTATAGTGACATCAGGCCATAGTGGATAGAGAGCTGGTCTTAGAATCTGGAAGATCAGGATTTAAGGCCTCCTCTGACACATACCTGGCTGTGTTGCCCTGGGCAAATCTGCCTTCACTGTATTTTGTCACACACACACACACACACACCACACCACACCACACACGAATGCATGCATGCATGCACGAACTCAAACACACCCCTCTCCTTTTCTAGTCTTCTTCCTCAAGAGGAAAAATCATTCCATTAGTCACAGACTCCTATCCAAGGAAAAGGAGAAAGACCATTCAGTCCATCAAATATCCAGTGAGATCTCCTGCCTTGGAGGAAGGGGAATAACACCATTCCTTTGGCTCTGAGTACTAGGTTCTTTGCCTGAATTGTGTAAGGTCCTGAGAGAACTCCATTTTGATACCTTGATTCTATCTAAACTCATAATAAATAAACTCCCCCATATTCATACCCTCCCCGTACCAGTGATTCTAGATCTCCAGAGGTCTTCATTGCAATACCATCCCCCAGTCCCTAATTGTCATTCTTTTTAAATACCTCCATCCCCAGCTCTGAAGCCACCCCTTTCACTGTGCTCTCTGGAATGCCTGTTTCATAGACAACAAAATTGCTTTCAACTTAAATATTTTCTTTTCCCACTCCTTCCATCTAATGGCTCTCAATGAGACCTGTCTCCCTCCTGGGACACAACCTCCCTTTCCAGCAATGACAGTACTTATTTTTTCCCTAACTTACTGGTTGAGGTGGGAAACTGGAATATTCTTTGCTCCTCATTACCACTTCCTGGCTCTCCTACCATTATCACTCTGTAACCTTTCCTCCTTTGAGCTTCACTCAATCCATATCTTCCACTCAATTAATATTCTGGTAGCTGTTGTCTACTGACTACTAGGATACTTTTCTCAGTGAGTTCAATGCCTGGCTTATTCTGTCTTTCCTCCTCAACTTCTTTCATATCAGGGCATATAAGCATGAATACTGATACTCTTTCAAGCACCCTAACCTCAGAGGTCACCAACTTATTCGTTTCATATGACCTATTATTCCGCCCCACCTTAGTCACTAAAAAAGATTGTCCTAATCTTAATCTTGCCATTACAAATATTCTTCTACTATGTTCATGAACTCTGAGATTCCCATATCTGAACACAATCTAATGTCATTTCCCCTATCCCTCTGCATTTGCAATGCCAAACCCTGTTTTTCCTCCACACTGTGATCTCAAATCCCTTAACACCTCAGTTATCTCTCAGGCTATCACCCCATGCACTAGCTACACTCTCTTCCTTTCCCAATCTTGACCCTTTGGTGATTCAGTGCATCTCTATGCTGTCTTTTCTTGAGTCCCTGGAATCCTTAAGATATCACCAATCATTCCCTGCCAAACCTCAGCCTTTGATCACTCTGACTATCAAATGCCTCTGCTTCTCACATACTGCTGAACAAAGCTGGATAAAATCACTAACTATGCAGACTGGACCCACTACAAACTTGTTATATAACTTCTACCGAGCCCTCATTGTTGCATTGTCCCTAATTCACTGTCTCCCTCACCACAACTTCTTCTAAACCTTTTCCTCCCTCCCCAAACCTCTTTTGGTTTCCCACCTCCTCAATCGTCTTCTCAGCTAAGAACCTTGCCTCACATTACTGAAAAAACTAGCAACATTTACTGAGAATTCCATCTTTCCTCCTCCTCATCTCACCTCACCCAGATGCTTTCTGTCACTGTCTCCTCCATCCTATTCCACATGAAGGGGAGGGTCTCTTTGACAAGGCAAACCCTTCTACCTACACAAGCAATCCCCTTCCATTTTGTCTCCTTCAGCAGATTGTCCCCTCTATCATCCCCACCTTAACTTTTCTTTACTCTCTCCCTGTTGTTTCTTTATGACCTACAAACATGCCTATGTCTCCCCCCTCAAAAAACCCTCACTTGATCCACCCCAAATAATTATTGACATATATCTCTTCTCCCTTTTGTGGCTAAACTCCTTGAGGTCAATAGTAGATGTCTCTACTTTCCTTTTACTTTCTGTACCAACTATAGTCTGGCTTCCAACCACATTAAGCTTAAACTGCTCTTTCCAAAGTTACTGATAATCTCGTAATTGCTAATCTAATGACCTTTTATCAGTCCTCTTAACCTTTCTGCAACCTTTTATACTGTTGATCACTTTAGTCTTGATACTGTCTTCTTTATAGGTTTTTTTCCCCTAGAAACAGCTCTCTCCATATTCTCCTACCTACCTGACTACTACTTAATCTCCCTTGCTGATCTTCATCCAGGTCATGCCACTAAGGCTGAAAGAACTCTTCTTCTTCATACTGTTGTACTTGATATAATCCATTCCCATGGATTCAATTATCATTTCAGCAGATGATTCTTAAATCCACTTATCTAGTCATAACCTCTCTTCTGACCTCCAGTCAGCCATCTCTATGACATTTAAAAGGTTTGAGAGACATGGTTTCTGAGTAATTAATCATTTTATTAACAATGCTAGCATATTATTGATACAGATCAGTGGCACTCTCAAATAACAAAGACCTTCATGGTGGTAGAATCACAGTTTATGTGCTTCCAGAAGAGTGGGTGTTCCTGAGGATGACTCTAATTAATTAACAATTAGTGAGAAAGGGCAGAGTCAAGATGGTGAAGTAAAAGCAGGAACTTGCTTGAGCTCTTCCCCAGACTCCTCCAAATATCTGTAAAAAATGACTCTAAACAAATTATACAGCAGCAGAACCCACAAAATGACAGAGTGAAGCAAATGTCCAGCCCAAGACAACCTGGAAGATTGACAGGAAAGGTCTGTTGCACCATTCTGAGAGAGGAGCACAGTTCAGCACAAAATGAGCCAACACAGACCAGACCCCAGAAAACCTGTTGCAGGCCACAGGGACTGAATCATTGGCAGCTATGGTGGTAGGAAAGGTCTGTTGGACCTGGGTGAGAGAGGAGTTCAGTCTGACCCCAGGTAGCAGGGCTGCTTCTAGAGCTCTTGGCCCACAGGCAGCGAGGGAATTGAGCAGCTAAACACAGGGGGATTTCAAGGAACTCTTTGCTGGCACTGAAGCAGGATTCTCTTGCTCTGCCCATGCTTGGATTTTGGGTTTGCAGTTCTGGGTGGTGGTCCTGGGGCGAGGAGTTCTGGCATGGCAGATTTTGTGGCAGCAGTGGAGATGTAATCCTCACAGTTCCAAGGCAGAAAAGAGTGCTTGTGGTCATTCATAGACCAGAGCGCAGGCCAGGAGAGGAGTAAACGCCTCTTTTGATCATACCACCTTAGAAGAATTTAAAATTTACAGGTCCCTAGAAGTATCTCTGAAAATAGCTGCAAAACCTCCTGAAGCTTGGGAAAGTACACCCTCCACACTGGAAGCAGAGTCCTACATTAACAAAGAGTTTAAAAATCAAGTAATTGTCTTGATGAGCAAACAGAAGAAAAAAACCTCTCAGACTATAGAATCTTACTTTGGTGACAAAGAAGATCAAAACATACAACCAGAAGAAGAGAACAAGGTCAAAGCTTCTATATGCAAAGCCTCCAAGAAAAATATGAATTGGTTACAGGCCATGGAAGAGCTTAAAAAGGAATTTAAAATCAAGTAAGAGAGATAGAGGAAAAATTGGGAAGAGAAATGAAAGTGACGTGAGAAAATCTTGTAAAATGAGTCAATGGCTTCCTAAAGGAGACCCCCAAAATAGTGAAGGAAACACCTTAAAATAGACTAATCCAAATGGCAAAAGAGTTCCAAAAAAACCAATGAGCAGAATACCTTTAAAAGCAGAATTTGTCTAATGGAAAAGGAGGTCCAAAAGCTCACTGAAGAAAATAATTCCTTAAAAATTAACATGGACAAATGGAAGCGAACAACTCTATGAGAAATAAAGAAATTATAAAAACCAAGTGAATGAAAAAAATAGAAAACAATGTGAGATATTTTACTGAAAAAAAAAATGACCTGGAAAATAGATCCAGGAAAGATAATTTAAAAATTACTGGACTACCTGAAAACTATGATCAAAAAAAGAGCCTACACATCATCTTTCAAGAAATTATCAAGGAAAACTGTCCTGATATTCTAGAACCAGAGGGGAAAATTGAAATGGAAAGAATCCAGCCATCACCTCCTGAAAGAGATCCCCCAAAGGAAAACTCCTAGGAATATTGTAGTCAAATTTAAGAGTTTTCAGGTCAAGGAGAAGACACTGCAAGAGGCCAGAAAGAAACAATTCAAGTATTGTGGAAACACAATCAGTATTACACAAGATTTAGCATCTTCTACATTAAGGGATTGCTAGGTTCAGAATATGATATTCCAGAAGTCAAAGGAGCTAGGATTAAAACCAAGAATCACCTACCAAACAAAACAGTATCATTCTTCAGGGGGGAAAATGGGCATTCAATGAAATAGAGGACTTTGAAGCATTCTTGATGAAAAGACTAGAGCTGAATAGAAAATTAGCCTTTCAAATACATGACTCAAGAGAATGATGAAAGGATAAACAGGAAAGAGAAATCAAAATTAAAGTTGAACTATTTATATTCCTACATGGAAAGATGATAATTGTAAGTCATGGGACCTTTCTCAGTGTAGTTGGAAGGAATGTGGAATGTGTGTGTGTGTGTATTTTGTGTGTGATATATATGTACAGACAGAGGGTACATAGTGAGTTGAATATGAAGGGGTGATATACAAAAAATAAAATTAAGGGCTAAGAGAGAAGAATATACCGGGAGAAGGAGAAAGGGAGAGGTAGAATGGGGCAAATTATCTCACATAAAAGGGGCAAGAAAAAACTTTTACAATGGAATGCAATAGGGGAGAGGTGAGAGGGAATGAGTGAATCTTACTCTCATTAGATTTGGCTTAAGGAGAGAATAACATACATACTCAATTGGGTATGGAAATCTATCTTACCCTACAAGAAAGTAGGGGGGAAGGGGATAAGAAAGGGGGGGAATGATAGAAGGGAGGACAGATTGGGAGTGGGGGTAATCAGAAGCAAACACTTTTGAGGAGAGATAGGGTCAAAGGAGAGAATAGAATAAATGGGGGGCAGGATAGGATGGAGGGAAATATAGTCTTTCACAACTTGACTATTATGGAAGTGTTTTGCATGACTACACATGTATAGCCTATATCAAATTTGCTTGCCTTCTCAATGAGGGTGGGTAGGGAGGGAGGAAGGGAGAGAATTTGGAACACAAAGTTTTGTTTTGTTTTGTTTTTAAGCAATCGGGGTTAAGTAACTTGCTCAAGGTTACACGGCCAGTTGTTTCTGGGTCGGTGCTAAATGTCTGAGCCTGGATTCGATTCCCAGGTCATCCCAACACTGAAGCCAGTGCTCTTACTGCGCTACCTGACCGCCCCTGGAACACAAAGTTTTAAAAACGAATGTTAAAACTTGTTTTTACGTGCACCTGGGAAATAAGATATATAGGTAATGGGGTATAGAAATCTATTTTGCTGTATAGGAAAATCGAAGGGAAGGGGATAAGAGAAGGAGGGTGGTATGATAGAAGGGAGGGAAGATTGGGGGAAGGTGTAATCAAAATGCACTCTATCTTGAGGTGGGGAGAGAGGAGAGATGGGCAGAAAATTTGAAACTCAAAATCTTGTGGAAGTGAATGTTGAAAATGAAAAATAAATTAATGAAAAAAATAAAATGCTATTGTCACCGAAAATTCAAATTTCTGACATAGAAACATTTGGCAGTGCCAAGGACTTTTCCTGGTCTTCAGTAGCTTTGGCTGTGGAGAAGACGGGCTGTACCACTTGTGGATGTTGTTGCCAGTTACCATCTCCACAAGGGCTGATTCCCTAGATGATGGGTTAAGGATGTGTGTTGCGAGTAGAGCCAATGGTTTGGGGGAATCAGGACATTCTCTAGGGTGCTTGGGTTTACCTGCTCATTAATTGCAATTGGTTAGTGCAAAGTATTTATATAACACTCTAAAGTACTCTCACTACACTGTCTATGTGACTGAACAAGTAAAGGTCATTTAGGAAACTTTAGGCAACTTTCTAAGGCTACAAGTTGCAGAGCAGGAACTGACTTCCATTGGCACAGGAAATTGCATCACCATGACTTTCTGATACCACAGAAATTAGAGGTCCTATCTACTTGTATGTCTCTATAACATTTTTGTGTGACCCTCAACTTTAATTATTAAAAAAATAAAACTTTAAAAAAATTATCATGTGTTCACATAATTTGAAAAATAGCAATATACATGCATAAAATTCTGTAAATAGGCTACTCAGGATAAATGTTTTGGGACAGATATTTTGAATGACATGCTAGGATGGAGAATAATGCCTTCAATTCCCAAAATGTCTCACTATCATCCAAAATATTTGCTCCAATGAGGTCCTTAGTCTGGCTATGCTTATGAAGTGTTACATATGTATAAGACATTTTAGTTTCCAGAAGGTGCTTATTTATTTATTCACATATGATTTGTTGATCTATTGCAGTAACTCTGATGGCTGCAGCCCATGTATTGGGAAGCATGGTTCTAGGGTGTAAGTGAAATTAAAAACCCAAGGGTCTCTTACCAACTCATTTTGTAAATGAAATTCCGTGTTTCAAAGGCCGTTTCTCTGAAGGATTCTACTGCTGAGTGGGAAATATTCTTTGTCCTACAACATAAGTAGTCCTCTTCCCAACTTAGGGAAATATAGCAGTCTAGAGGTAAGGATGTTTTTTTTCCATTTCTTTTATCCAATGCAGATTTAAGTTCTATGATTTAAACTTGAGTGGGTAATATTTTTAGGAAATGAAAGACAACTTTCAGTTCAAATGTCCATTTATTTTGTCAATAGAAAAATCAATTAGAATTTCAGTTTTACTTCTTTAAATGTTACAAGAATTCATAACTTTCCTCTATACAGCATCATCAGAAGCACATTAGTTTTAAAAAGATTACTCTTTGTTTTAGGTGAAGTTCAGGGCCCTCAAAAGCACTGTGTGAATTTTGAAAGACAACCCATTTCATTTTCTTCCTCTTGTTCAATTCTAGGCGCAACTTATTGTGCAAGATTTAGTTCTATGGGTTGTCCATTGTGTATCATAAATTGGATAATAAGAATTCCTATAATAAGAGAATTCTTACCTTCACTTCCTCTCTCACTTCTCACCCCTTTTAATTTTGACTTTTGAATTAATCATTAAATTGAAATTGCTACCTTTCCAAGTTACCAATGTGTTTTTTTATAAACTAAAATTTTATTGATATCTTCTGTTTTTATATTACCTAAATTTCCCTTTATATTCCTCTCCCTTCCCAGAATTCCAATTTTTTATAGCAATAAAAATTGTTATAGACAATTTAAAAAAAAATAAAAATGAAGAAGAGTCTTGGGTGAGTTTGCTGTTTGCTGTGAGTTCCCTTTGGAGTTGCTGTTATAGAGGCAATGATCTGTTGGGGAAAGTTGGGAATAAGGACACATAGGAAATTAGCCTGAACTTTTGACCTGTGGGAGGTTACATGGTATGGGGAAACTCACAGAAAATTTGGTTGTTTTGTATAAAAAGGGACAGGTGGAATTCCTTCCCCCCCCCCCCCCCCATTGGATGACCTTATTCACTGGAACAGTTTTTACTGAGGACAGTTTTCTCATCTGGAAGTGAGGAAGTGATGTCTAATTGACCCCAGATTCTATATCCCTATTGGGAGAACTCCATGTAGTTTAGAAAACTCCTTATGGACCAAGGTTTCTGCCCAAGATAGGAAACTGATTTTCTTTGCCCTTGCTTTTTCTTTTTGTTTGTAGATTGAGGAAGGCCATCCTAATATTGAGTCAGATACTTGTTGAGTATTGAGCAAGCATTAATCTTTGGTAAACTGTGACATATTTGTTGAATCTGAGGAACTTTGAGGATAATTGTGATTTTTACTTGTATGTGTAGGACTGTATAAGATTGTGTCACCTTGGCTGTTTAGACTTTTTCTATATGGCAGGGGGAAGCAAGTAAAAGGACAATGCATATGCTTCTCCAGAGACCATAGAGGATGGTTCTGGACTAGGGACATGTGTTTAAAATATACTGCTGTCTATTTGTTGGGGATAGTCTGAGGGCAAAGTGAAGTGATTCCTTCACTCACATCATATAGTAAGGAGGGAAGACCTTGGGGCCTCCTGCCAGGCTACCTGTCTGGGTCTTTGGCCTTTTTATTCATTCTTTTCCATTCTCATTGTAGAGAGTAGAGTCTCTGATCTAGCCCAGGAGCTCATGCCTTAGGGATCTGGGAGCACATGAATCTGGGCTGGGTACTACAACCAATCCAGAGGTAATACTTGAGGAATCAGGGTCTCAGAACTCCAACCCAGCAGAAACTGGAGATACTGGCTTTGAACTTGGTGGGACTAATATTATGTAGGGACTGAGCCAAGCTGTGAGCTAAATTCCTTCTTCTTCCCACAGTTGACTGAGGTGGTATGGGGAGGAGGATTCCCCACAGAGTGTTGGATGATATGTTTATATATTTGATATTGCTATAAAAACGAAAATAAATGACAAATTGAAATACTACAGTATTAAAAATGAAGAAAATTTTCTCCTAAGAAATTTCTTCATGTTTGAGTTTTTCACATATAAAAGCATTTTCAGTCTAACCACTGGGGCAGCTTGTGACCAAGGCAGAGGAGCCCACCCTCAGGACACTGACTACTTCAGACCTTATAAATCAACTGAGAGGTCTGTTGCCTACCCCATCCCATCCCATCCCATCCCATTCCATTTCATCTCATCCTGTGCTCTGGGGCTAGGTTGGCCGACTTTAGTTCCATAGCTCTGCAGTCAGTGAAGGGAGCCAGCTACCCCCCTTTAAT
Source organism: Petaurus breviceps papuanus (assembly GCF_028583685.1). Classification (NCBI taxonomy): domain Eukaryota; kingdom Metazoa; phylum Chordata; class Mammalia; order Diprotodontia; family Petauridae; genus Petaurus; species Petaurus breviceps. The sequence goes on from NW_027185810.1 coordinate 1,357,211, forward strand.
TTTTAGCCTTTCATATTAAAAACAGCTGTTTTTTCCTAACCCTTGTATTTTCTGAGTTCGGAATCTCCAGGAGTATCTATTAATCACTTTTGTAATAATGATACTTTTTCTATGACTTTGTGTTTTCAGCTCTGGCCCCAGTGTAGCTTCACTGAACCAAAACAAAATTAAAAAAAGGTGTGTGTGTGGGGGGGGGGAGAGGATCTTGTAAGAAGTAAGATTTCTCTCTTTCTCTAGATATCTTCTCAATCACCACACCAAAAACTCAGGTTTGTTGGACCACAAGTTGTATCCTAGCTTAAATGACTTTAAAATGAAAGTAACCATTTAGGAAAAAAACCCAGAGCTTCCAAACTCAGCTGTAATTCAAAAAGTCTAGGAGGGATGATAGAAACTGTAAGTTAAGGAATTGACTGGCCAGCACTTGGTTCACAAGGCTGCCACCTATTTGGTCAGCAACATGGGTTTAGTCCTGAGCTCATGCTCAGAATTCCTCTGGTATATCACTCTTCTTGTCATCGTCACCACACCTCAATCAAATGATCCTTCCTCCTGCAGCCCAGCTTCAACATCTCTTCCTCAGCCTCCTTCCTGTCAGATATCTTCTCTACCTCTGCCTGTGCTAATGGCTTCTCTAGAACATTCTGTTTCAGTGATAGGAGTACTTGAGTATCTTGGTTAGTCTGTTCTAGATCAAATTCATGATCATGTATTTCCACATCTGGAAATCTGATGAATATATAATCCATATACCATCAATATCAATAAAAGACATCCAAGTCATTGACAAAAACGTTAATACTGATGATCCTGTGATAGTATAGACATTGAACTATTAAACAGATCCTCTTTTGAGACTTACTATCCAATCTGTTGCAAATCCATCTAATTTTAATTTTACCTAGTACACATTTTTCCACCTTCCCCACAAAAATAGTATGGGATACATTGTAAAACGCTTTGACAAAATCTAGTTAAGCTATTCTTACAGCATTCCCCTCATCTACTGGTTTTAGTAATCCTACCAAAGTCACAAAATCCCACTACGGTATCATGTTTACAACAGTTATGATACTCTTCCTATGGGATTTTATGACTTGATTGTAGAATTTGGTTGTATTGTGAAATGATTTAAGTTAGAGGTAACTTCCTGTTGCTTATATTTTTGTTCTAAATCTCTTATCAAAGATACCAACTTCTATTAGACTTTGTTAGTATTTTAAATACAATTAAGCATACTTTATTTTTTATACGCTAAGTGAAGTTAGTCTGTTGTCAGGACCATACTCAAAGTCTTTTAAACTTGAAAGAATCTGCCAGAAGCTGTGTTTCATTGGTACAATATTGAAGAAACTAGGGTCATGTCTACCACAATGAAGCATTTGTGGGGGTCCTGATGGCAGGAAGTATCTGTTGTCCAAGGCCCACCTAGTTAAGACAGGTGAGGCTCATCGTTGCTAGCAACAAATGGAAAATGTATGTTAGTGTGGGTCTGTATCATCTTGCAGAGCTCTTGATGAGCATAAACACAAAGACCTCCCCAAACATAATTGTGGTTTTTGTACCAACACCTGTTATCAAGAACGAAGAAATTCTATGAAGAACTTAACAAAATCCTCCAGACCAAGGCAATTAATTGGTATCAATCAATCAATCAACGAGTATTTATTAAGAGCCTACTGTCCTAGGCTCTGTGTTAGATGCAAGGGAAACAAGTACAAAGAATGAAAAAATCTTTATTGACAAGGAACTTACATTTTAATAGGGGCAGGTGATGACAAGTACGTTTACAAATATATGCAATATAAATATAAAGTGAATTATATTTTATAAATATAAAGTGAACAAAATCAAGTATTTACAAAGCAGATCAATGCAAGATAGTTTAGGAGGGAGGGCAGCAGAATTTGGGGGGATTAGGAAAGGATTCATTCAGAAGATGGTGCTTAAGCTAAATCTTTCTCTTTTTTTGGGAGGGGGGAAGGCAGAGCAATTGGAGTTAAGTGACTTGCCCATGGTCACACAGCTAGTAAATGTTAAGCGTCTGAGGTCAGATTTGAACACACCTCCTCCTGACTGCACCACCTAGCTGCCCCTAAGTTAAAATCTTAAAGTAAAAGAAGTACTCTATGAGGCACAGGTGAGGTTGGAGTGTATGTATTTCACGTATGGGGGGCATTCAATGCAATGGCATAGGGATGGGAGATGAGGAATCATGAGAAGGCCAGTTTTGACTAAATTGTAGCCAAACTATGTTAGGGGAAATAATCTATGAATCTGGAAAGATAGGATGAAGCCAAATTGTGTAAGGCTTTAAAAGCTAAACAGAAAAGAAATGTTTTAGTCTAGAGGCAAGAGGAAGCCATTGGAGTCTACAGAGTAGGGGATATTCAGTGATTTCAGTGGGAAGGTGGGTACAGGGAAAGCATTATGAAAATATACTGTAAAATATGGTGTGAGATTTTTAAATGGAGGTGGAACATATGTAGATTACTAAGAAAACCTGTTGATTAGATAGCATGAATTCTTCCTTCTGGAAGTGAGTTAGAGGCACAGGACATGGAAAACACTGAACAGTATGAGAAAAAAAATAACATTTGACTATTGACTGGTAGGATCTATTTTCAGAATCAATTACCTCTGTACAGTTAGACCATTGACTAGTTAGAGCAAATGCAAAAATCAACACCAGATTAGAAGATAAATCTGAAAAGATGACATGGTACACAATAGCAATAGTTCTAACTTGATACATTCAAATAGCCATTCATGGGAAAAAAAGGAGATAGATAAAATGCATTTGTACTGATTATTCCTGTTTCCTATAGATGTTTAACTTTGAGAACATTGCTATAATGAGGAGGCCAAAGAAACCCAGAAACATTACTAGCCAGCAACCTCTTGGTCTAAGTAGAGACATGGCAGTCAAATTAGTTCAGAGTATAAATTAATTTGCAAAACCTTATGGACAAAGTTGATGGAAGCTTAATGAAAATACTGCTTCACCCACTGTATAGAGCAACGAGGGGGAAAATGAATATGTAGAAAGTTTTGCAAGAGATCCAAATAAATTGATCATCCCAAGAGCATTTATGGAAGAAACAAGGTCAACAAACAGAAGAAAGCATGGAACAAATGTGCCAACATTTCTGGAGACATCAATTTTTATCATAAATTGCTATGAAACAAATTTAAAATCTAACACCAGTTTTTGATTGCTGTATGAGTAAATTTAAATGGCACTTGAGGAAATGAAGCTGGAGAAAGTGGCTGGATTAGATCAAATACACATTGAAGATATCCTTCTGGATGTGCCAAAATTCTTAAAGTATTAAAGAATCAGATTTTAAGATATCTAAAAGCTGTCAAAATATCAAAAATTATTTTTAAAATCATGAATTGTACCGTTACTAAAAAAATCACAATTAAGACATCTTTATTTCTTGACTAACATGACAAATTTATCATCTTTATGAAATCTTAATGAGAATCATCTTGATATGTGTAAAGGGTATCGTTGAAGAAAATATGAGAAGGTAACAGGTAGATTTTCTTTTTTTAAATGCTTTATTAAATTCTGATTTATGATTTATGAAATGAATGATGTTTCATTCATTTCCTCCAGATTTTGAGTTACAAATTTTCTCCCCATTTTTCCCCTACCCAACAGGTAGACTTTCACAAATGATTTTCTACAACAGACTAAATCTTTAGTCACATAGCTGAAAGGTGCAGGGTCTAAGATTCCACTGTATTAATTATTTGACATTATTTTATGAAAGCATTTGATTTGGTAGTGCATGTAGGCATAACTCCAACAGATTGTCTCTTATGCATATGTTAAGATTATACAAAGTTCCTTGACAACCTTAGTCATAACTTTTTTTCAAACAACTTCTGATTATCAATATCAAATGAGACATGAAAGAAAGAGGCTTATACATACTATAGGTGTTTACTAGTGTCATATAGTATGTCCAGCACAGAGTCCAAATGTAAGAGGGATGTCCTATAGGTGACAAAGTGCTCCAGATGCTCCTCTTTTTAGTCAACATAGCATTGATTGCACCAAACCCCAGAATATGAGGGGCCTTCTCAATGAGATGCACTAAGAAAAAGGACTAATCATTCATATAGGAAAAACCAAATGAATGAAGAATACCTGTTCTCTAGACATGAAGTTGGATAGGCAGCCCTATTTACTGCATATGGACAGATTGGGTTAGGACAAGAATTGTCTAAGAGGAAGAAAACAAACTAGCTTGCATTTGGTTTATTTGGTTTTTGTTTGTTTTTGCTTTTTGGAGGGGGTAAGGCAGGGCATTTGGAGTTAAGTGACTTGCCCAAGGTCACATGGCTAGTAAATGTTAAGTGTCAGATCAGATTTGAACTCAGGTCCTCCATTCACTGTGCCACCTAGTTGCCCATGACTAGCTTGCATTTGGGATATTAAATAATTTTTTTCTGTGATACCAAGCTGCACTTTGTTTCAATACTCCTTTATTCCCCACTTTTTTTTCAAACATTGATATTCTTCTAGTGATATTATTAACTTGTAAACAAAGGAACACTACAATTTTTTTATAGAATCTAAATTGTGGGTAACCCAAAAACCAGTGTAGAAATACGTAATACATTTTAACCAGCTTATTACCAACAGTTACTTTTGTGCGAGAAGTGGCCTAAAATATCACCCGGAAAGTGAATGATTAGGATAGGAGGCTTGTAGTATCCATGTACGTGCTAACTAATTGAGGGATAATGGATGAATACTCAAGTGCTGCACTGGTACTTTTACAATGTGAAAGATCTAAATGAAGTCTTTCAGAATGTTGGATAGATCTCTGTGGAGAATGTATATTATAGACAATAGATATTTAGGATAAAAAGACCTTGGATATACTGCAATCTGTACTGATCAACAATCACCTTGATGGGATGAAAGATTCACTAACAAAAGTTAACCTTTGCTCTTAGTTTAAAGTCAGAGTAGTGTTTAATAGTTCCTATAGGAAAAAGTATGCTGGAGCCAGCTCTAACCGGTTGCAAGAATAAATCATTCAATTTTGGGGGTTTGCCTAATATTTGTTACCTTGGAAATCAGGAAATGCTACAAATCAGAACTTTACTGTATTTTAAAAAATGATGGAGTATGGCAAAAAAAAAAAATGGAAATTGAGGGGATGCCCATCAATTGGGGAATAGCTGAACAAGTTGTGGTATATGAATATAATATAATACTATTGTGCAATAAGAAATGATGAGCAGGCAGATTTCAGAAAAATCTGAAAAGACTTGTATGAACTGATGCAGAATGAAATGAGCAGAACCAGAAAAACATTGTACACAGTAACAGCAACATTGCATAATGATCAACTACAGATGACTTAGCTCTTTTCAGCAATATATTCATTGAAGACAATTACAAAAGACTCATGATGGAAAATGCTATTCACATCTAGATAAAGAACTGATGAAGTCTGAATGCAGATCAAAGCATACTATTTTCACTTTATTTTTTTTCCTTTTGGTCTGTTTCTTCTTTCACAACTGTGACTAATATAGAAATATGTTTTACATAATTGCACATATATAACCTATATCAAATTGCTTACCATTTTAGGAAGAGAGAAGGGGAGGAAGAAAAATTTGGAACTCAAAATTTTGTAAAAATGAATGCTAAAAATTATGTCTACATGTAACTAGGAAAGTAAAAACTATTAATTTTTTTAAATGACGGAGAAAATGTTGATAATGGAGATTAAATCTAAAAGTATGTGGTGAGTACATTTTCCTCAGCTGTTAGTGTTTACTAGTGCAACACTGTTTATAGGTTATTCAATAAACATATAATTTTAATAGTTAGAACCAGGAGTGTGCTGGAACTAGTTCAAATTGGTTAATAATGAGATTGAACTTAATAGTGCATTATGAGCACTTTTTCCCCCCTGGAGAGCTGGTTGTTAAACACTTGCCTGCATACTGTTAGGTAGAACTAATTAAGTCGAAAATATTTTTCAACTGCTGTTGGTGTAGTTAACAAAGCATATTGCATTAGCAATTTTATCTTACCATAGTTTTCTTTTCCTTTGCCAGGTTATAAAAGCTTTAGGCATTTAAAGGTTGTACAACATTCTAGTTAATTGATACTAACAATACACTAAATATTTATTTTTATGAAGTAAAAGTCTTTTTAAGAGGTTGGTTTCAGATACTGATATTTATAAGAATGAATAGATGTAAAACTACCCCAGGTAGTATTTGTTCCCTTATTCTTTTAGGGGGAAGCTAGGTGGCACAGAGAGTGGAATTGCTAGACCTAGAGTCAGGAAGACTCACCCTCCTGAGTTCAAATCTGGCCTTAGATGCTTGCTAGCTGTGTGATCCTGGGCAAGTCACTTTACCCTGTTTGCCTCAGTTTCCTTAGCTGTGAAATGAGCTGGAGAAGGAAATGGCAAACCACTTCAGGATCTTTGCCAAGAAAACCCCAAATGAGGATATGAAGAGGCAGACATGACTGAAACTGGACAACAACTTAGGAAATACCACTATATTTTTCTGAGTCTCAGTTTCCTCATCTGTAAAATGGTGATAAAAAAACTTGTACTAGGGTTGTTGTAGGATCAAACAAGATAGTGCATATACTCAAAGCACTTCATTAGCCTTAATTCTATAAATGTTGGCTATCACTATTATGGTAAAAAAAAGGGAGAAAAGAAACAATGGTCTGACAGAGTCAGAAATCATAAACTGTAACTTCCACAACAACAACACTCTTTTAAAACACCTTTTAAACTTGATGGTCATCCTTCCTTTCATTGGAGATGTGGGTGACTATGGGTACAGAATTTTGTATATCTTGTCAAAGTTGCTGCTTTTATTGATTTTGCTTAATCAACTCACTTGTTATAATTTACTTAAAACCATCTTTGTCTTTGTTACAAGCTAAAGTTCATTGAAAGAAGGTGGAGAGAATGGTAGTGGGAATGTTGGGGAGGGTTATATCTGAAAATGACTGTGATGTAAAAAACAAGAGATCATTAAAACATTTAGAAATGAAAGCTAAAAATAAAATAAAATTGATGGGCAGACATTGTTAATTAGAGGACTAACAAAACTATAAACCAAATGGGAGGATATTACCCAGTAAAGCTCTTTGAATTACACAGATGTTTACCAAGAAACCATAAGAAAGTAAGAATTGACATACTGGGTCAGGCTACTCTGGCCTTTCTTTTTCTGACTGGCACCAAAAGAAATTTTCTGGGAGTGTTTTTGTCTATGATACCATCTTTAGAAATGTACCTGGAACAGCTCTAAGTCCTTTTTAATGACCTGTTTCTAACTGAGGGAGCGAGTTGGAACAGAGTGTACAGAATGGACTTGTGGGCTTTAAACTCCTGAGAAAATCACAGAATTTTGGTGCTGAGAAGAAATTGGAGAGCTTCTTATGATTTATCCTCTTGGCTCTGGATAGGATTGAATTTACTTCCAGAAACATGTGGTTATCAATTCTTTTCTCAAAAATTCCTAGGAAAGAGTATTTCACAGCTTCACTTGATAATTTTCTTTACTATACGACTATCCTTGTTCTGTATTCAAAAAAATTCTGATACCTGATCTTAATTTTTTTTTTAGTTAAACCTTTAGTAAATGGAGAAAGAGCCGTTCACTTTCCCTGGACAGTGTAATGGACAGTATCTGGACATCTAATACCTCCTTGGAAGCAAAGAACTTCCTAGTACAATTTGTATACTAGGAATTTGTTTTGGTAAAATTTACAGTGCTGCATAGTTTACTTCTAAAATCTAATCCATTGTCTAAAAATCAAAGTCAATACTATGTTTGGAGCTATTTTATGCTCTTACTTGGTTCTCTTACCATATAAAAAGAATATTAATTTTGGGGTGGCTAGGTGGAGCAGTGGATAGATCACTGGCCCTAGAGTCAAGAGGACCTGAGTTCAAGTGTGACCTCAGACATTTAGTAGCTGTGTGATCCTGGGCAGATCACTTAACCCTGAATGCCTCCCCCCAGAACAAACAAAAGATTAATTTAGCAAATGCTGAGTTTCTGTTGTGTGTCAGGCACTGTAGGCACTATGGATATAAAGTTGGATGAGACAGTTTCTAACTTCAAGGAATTTATGGTCTAGTAAAGGAGATAAAACATATAAAAATATCCCTAATATAAGGCAATATATTTCTACATTATGTGAGCGGTGGAAACTTGTGCTATAGGAATGCTTGGAATGGACAGATCACTTCCAATTGGGAGAAATTAGGAAAGGTGTCATGGAGAATGTTGTACTTAATTTAGACTTTGAAGGATAGTTAGGATTTCCATAAGTAGTTTTAGAGCACAGGAAACATCTTGAGAAAAGGTGCAAAATTTAAAAAGCACATTGAATTTGGGAAATAGGGTTAGTCTTGAGTGACTGAAGAGGCAAGATTTAGAATGAGAAGACTTGGGTTTGAATCCTGCCTCTATTGCTTCTGCCTGTGTGAGTTGGTGCAAATAACATTTAATCTGTCTGGGTCTCTTTTCGTCTTAGGTCCCTTCCAGCTCTAAATCTGTTAAATTTAACCTGATAGTAACAAAATCACACTACTTAGGTACCCTTCTGAACTTTTTTTTCTTCTGTGTATTTGTTAATATTTTACTCATGTTCTTTTCTTTCTCCTTTTAACATTTACAATTTCACTATTTAACAATTACATTTCTCTATTTATAATGACTGGTATTTTCTCATGAGAGAGAGGGAGCTGAGAAAATAGGTGGAGATACTATTGTACTCCTTCCCCCTAAGATAATCTTCCATCTACTTTGTATGTGTCTTGCAGAACCCATTTGTTTTCAAGTTCTCTCCCTCCTTAGAATGTAAACTCCTTGAAAGCAGAGACGGTTTTTACTTTTCTTCATATCTATAGTGTTCTGCCCAGTGCCTGGAATATAGTAAGCTCTTAGTAAATGCTTGTTTATTGACTATTGTACCTTAATGATTTATTTATTTACTTGTCTGTGTAATGTCTCTGACACACGTTAGTCCACAAGACCAATATGCCCATGCCTAAGGCATTAATTAGGACATAGGATTTTTCTGAAGTTGTGGTATTATGAATCGTAAGGTCTGGCCATCTGATTTTTTTTTGTTATTTAGTTGATTTTCTTTTTTTTATGGGCCTATTTTATTTTTTAATCAAATGCTTTATTAACTTCTAGTTTACATTATTCATTTCCGCAAGATTTTGAGTTACATATTTTCTCCCCGTTTTTCCCCTACCTACCACCCCAAAATAGAGATCCTACTGGATATCCCCTCCTCCGATCTGTTCTCTCCCATATCTTCTCCCATACACCCTCTGACTTTTCAGTAGGGTATGGTGGATCTTTATGCCCCAGTGCCTATATATCTTATTTCCCAGGTACATGTAAAATAATATTGATAATAGTACATATATATATATATATATATGTATTGAACATTTGATTTCAAAACTTTGAATTCCAGATTCATTCCCTTCCTCCCTTGTCACCCTTCCTTACTGGGAAGATAAACAATTCAATATAGGTTGTATATGTGTAGCTATGCAAAATATTTCCATAGTAGATATATTGTGAAAGACTGACTATCTTTCCCTCCCTCCTATCCCAACTCCCACTTGTTGTATTCTCTACTTTGATCCTGTCCCTTTTCAAAAGTGGTGCTTCCAAATTCCCTCCCCCCCCCAACCTTCCCTCCCTTCCATCATCCTCCCTCTCATCCCCTTCCCCCTTACTTTCCCGTAGGGTGAGATACCCTATTTAGTGTGCATGTAATTCCCCACCTAAGCCAAATTCAATGAGAATAAGGTTGACCCATTCCCTTTTGACTTCCTGTTCTTCCCTTCCATTGTAACCATTTTCCCTTGCCTCTTCTATATGAGATAGTTTACCCCATTCTGTCTCTCCTCATCTCCTCTCATTATATTCATCTCTCACCTCTTAATTTCACTTTTTAAGTATCATCCCTTCCCATTAAATTGGTCCTGTGCCCTTTATCTATATATACCTGTACACATATATACACACATTCACATATGTATTCATATGCCCATATACCCTCCTATATAGACTTATATATGTATGTGTGTATATATATATGCATATATACACATTTCTATTCCCTTCAATTATCCTCATACTGAGAAAAGTTTCATAAGTTACAATTATCGTTTTTCCATGTAGGAATGTAAATAGTTCAACTTTGATAAGTTCCTTATGATTACTTTTCCCTGTTTATCTTATGCTTCTCTTGCTTCCTGTACCTCAATGTCAAATTTTCTATTCAACTCTAGTTTTTTCATCAAGAATGCTTGAAAGTCCTCTATTCCACTGAATGACCATATTTTCCCCTGAAACATGATACTCAGTTTTGCTTGGTAGGTGATTCTTGGTTTTAATCCTAGCTCCTTTGACCTCTGGAATATCATATTCCAAGCCCTTTGATCCCTCAGTGTAGAAGTTGCCAGATCTTATGTTATCCTGATTGTTTCGACAATATTCAAATTGTTTCTTCCCTGCTGCTTGTAATATTTTCTCCTTGATCTGGGAATTCCAGAACCTGGCTATAATATTCCTAGGAGTTTTCTTTATGGGATCTTTTTCAGGAGATGATTGGTGGATTCTTTCAACCTTTATTTTGCCCTCTGGTTCTAAAACATTAAGGGAAATTTTCCTTGAGAATTTTTTTTTTTGCATTTTTGGAAGGCAGTTGGGGTTAAGTAACTTGCCCGAGGTTACATGGCTAGTTTTTTTGTGTGGGTGTTAAGTGTCTGAGGCTGGAACCCAAACTAGGGTCCTCCTGACTCTGGGGCCGGTGCTGAGAATTTCTTGAAGGATGATTTCTAGGTTCTTTTTTTGATCTTGGCTTTCAGGTAGTCCAATAATTTTAAAATTATCTCTCCTGGATCTATTTTCCAGGTTAGTAGTTTTCCCAATGAGATATTTCACATTGCCTTCTATTTTTTCATTTGTTTGAATCTGTTTAATAGTATCTTGATTTTTCATAAAGTCACTAGCTTCCATTTGCTCCAATCTAATTCTGAAGGAATGATTCTCTTCAATGAGCTTTTGACATTCTTTTTCCATCTGGCAAATTTGGCTTTTTAAGGCATTCTTCTCCTCATTGGTTTTTTTGGGTCTCTTTTGCCATTTGAGTTAGTCTATTTTTTAAGGTGTTATTTTCTTCAGTCAGGTTGTTGACTCTCATTTCATAATTTTTTTGCATCATTCTCATTTCTCTTCCCAATTTTTTCTCCACTTCTCTTATTTGTTTTTCAAAATCCTTCTTAAGGTCCTCTATGGCCTGTAACCAGCTCATATTTTTCTTGGAAGCTTTTGGTGCAGGAGTTCTGACTTCACTGTTTTCCTCCTGTTCCATGCTTTGGTCCTTTTTGTTGCCAAAATAGGAGTGTAAAGTTGGATTGCTCTGCTTGGTTTGCTTCCTTTGCCTGCTCATGTTGCCACTCAATTACTTGACTTTTGGGCTTTTTGCCACAGTGGGACTCTGCTACTAGACAGGGGAGCTTCATCCCAAACGATGGGGTTTTCTTAGCTACCAAAGGTATTAGTTGGGTGCCCTCTCTGAAGCCTTCACATGCTTTGGCAAGCTGGTCACATACCCTAGGACCTCCACCCTAGACTGCAATCCAGATCCAAGTAGGTTAAAGCAAGAGCGAATACCCCTCAGACTGGTCACTTGGTCCCCCTACAGTCTGCAGGCCAGGACATGAAACTGCCACGTGGCTGTGGTTACATGTCTGCTGCGCCTCAGCTGCTTCTCCACTCAGGGTCAAAGGCCGACTGCCCTCCAAACTACTGGATTCCAAAGTCCACACCACACTGACCTCTCACTTTGTCCTTAGCATCTATGTGTTGATAATTCTGGAAACTGCTACAGCTGCTGGTGATCTAGAGTCCCTTTGCTGGCGGCTGGTCAGACCTGCCCTGGGGCTAAAATCTCCAGCTCACGGTGGGGCTGGGGTCGGCTCCCAGAGTGCTGTGCTGGCCGATTCCTGCTGGTCTGCTACGCTGTCCTCAGAGGGAGGTTAGCTTCTCTGTGTCATTTTGTGGGCTCTGTAGCTCCAAAGTTTGTTCAGAGTCACCTTTTACATGAATTGGAGGGAGTGGGAGCTGGAGCTGAGCGGAAGTCCTGTTTCTACTCCACCATCTTGAATCCCATGCTATTTAATTGATTTTCCTGGCCATCTGATTTTTAAAGAAAGAAGACTAGCAGCAGTAGGAAAGGGGAATTCTCTGGCATCCAAGATGTCATTATCCCTTATTTTAGGCTTTTGAAGTGCACTGTGGAAAGTTACTGAAAGGATAAGGCTCTTTGTCTTCCATCTCCTTGTCATTCAATGGCACACTTCCCAGTGAACCATGAAGCTTAGTTGAGATAACCATCATTGTTAGGTGCACTTTAGTAGGAAAAAATTACCAACTTGAAAGACAAAATACAGCTTTGAATCAGGAAGTAGTCCTTTTCTGTGTACTTCTCATGGTTGTTTGAATAAAAATTTGTTTCCAAAATTATTTTTACAATGTATAAAATATCTCGATTGTGATAGGATGCCTTGGAAAAGCTAATTGTAGCAAAGGTATTTTGTACAGGTAGGTATCTAAATCTTTATGCTAAGGCACTATTTCTGTGCTTCATCTTAGCATAAAGGTGGCCCTTGGGTTCTTAAAGGATCTAGCAGCAAAGAGTATGTTCTGATAGAGCCTACCAATCTGGAAAGGCTTTAAGCATCTAGGCCTGGTGCCTGGCAATGCCTATCATTTGAGGACCAGCCTGGCCAAATTCATTACTTTTTGTGCAAATACTTGTATTTACTTGGCTATGTTTATGTTTTTTCTTCCCAATAGAATGCAAGCTCCTTCAGAATGTGAGACTATTTTCTTTTTGGATTTTGTGTCCTCCACATAGCATACAATTTTTGGAACTTAGTATGTGTATAATAATAACAACTAGACCTTATATAGAACCTTTAAGGTTTACAAAGTGCTTTATAAATATCACCTAAATTTATCACTAAGGGAGGTAGGTGCTATTATTATTTCCATTTTATAGTGAGGAAACTTAGAGGTTGAGTGACTTGCCCAGGATCACACAGCTAGTAAGAGTCTGAGACCAGATTTGAAGTCACATCTTTCTGACTCCAGGCCTAGTGCTCTATCCATCCCATCACCTAGTTGCCTTGTTGCTTGTTGAATGAATAAGTTAACAGAAAGTTGGTCACCAGATGATGAGTTTTGCAGCCAGAGCAAACCATGAAACTATCTTCTGAAGCATGGAGGGGTTTTGATTTGACTTGGTTGAAAAAGTACTTATACTAATGATATCACATATCATTTGAAGTAATGAAGAAATCTGAATAGAATAGAAGAATGAGCTTTTCTTGGCTAGTTGGATTAAGTTGCTTTCATTTTCAAAGGGTAGAAAAGAATTTGAGAAAGGCCAGTATTTGGAATTGCTCTGTTACCTCTCTCTAGAAGTTTCAAGATAGAATATGTTTTAATAGAAAGAGAATGTGTGTTGGCTTTAAATTTGGTTTTGTATTTCAAAGTACACATTACAGATCACTTTTCTATTTATTTCTATCAACAATGCATGTCTAAACTATAAGATACCTTGTACAACAGATAATTACACTGATTGAAATTTGTAATCACAAAAATTGTGAATAAGAGCCTGAAGTTTGATGATTATATCACCCACACAAATCTGATCACAAAACAGACTTGACCTGTTCTTGTATTTGCTTCCACCCCTTGAGTTTTATTGGGCAAAAATATTACAAAAAATGTTAGTAGATACTCTGACACTCTTATAGTGGTAAGAACCTTGTTCTTTTCTTCCTTCCTTCCTTCCTTCCTTCCTTCCTTCCTTCCTTCCTTCCTTCCTTCCTTCCTTCCTTCTTTCCTTCCTTCCTTCCTTTCTTTTCTCTTCCCTCTTCCCCCAAGGAACACACCCATTAGAGCTTTAACAAAGTATCAGATATTCCAATGAGGAGGTTGGGGGGAGGAAGAAATAATTGGAATTAAAAAAAAATATTGGCTCTGAGTAACCAAGAGATGCATCCCACAGTACCAAAAGTTTGGAATCTGAGGATCAATTATAGAAATGTCTAAATGTTTTGGAAATGTCAGGTAAGTATGCAACATGATTGGTTCATTGGTCCAGTTCATACACTGCTCATAGGGGAGCAATATTTCACCCATACAGTCTCTGGTCCTGTACATTTCCTGCCTTCAGGGCTCTGTCTTCTCCCAAGCTCTGAACTGCTTCTTGGAATGTCTCAGGGAGAAAGGTACAAGACTTTTGAACTTACAAGAGACAGAGTTGCGATGTCTTAATGGAACCTACTGAGGAGTTCTCTGTTCTGGGTAAGATGGTGATTTAATGCAAATTCAAACAATGAAATCTCTATGATTAATGCGAGAATCAACAATGAAGTACTCTATAAGATGCGTTCTTTTCCAGGTTATTAAAGCTTAGGTAATTGGGTAGTTACTTATAGAGATGGAAGGGACTTTAGAGGCCATCTACTCCAACCTCATTCTGTAGTTGAAGAATCCCAGAGAAAAATGATTTGTCTAAAGTCATACAAGTAGTGATATAGACAGCATTTGAATGCAGGTCTGCTGACTCCAAAGCCAGTGCCCTTTCCATCCTACTATATTGCCTTGTCAATATAGTAGGATTTTTAGGACTATGGCTAAGAATAGTCCCTAAGACTTTGTTTCCTGTGATGTTTGTGGCCCAGAAATCATTATTAATTTCTTTTGTTGTTGTTATTTGGCTTTTTAAAATTTCTTTTTAAATTAAGAATTTAACAATCGTCAGAAACGTGAACATTTCAGCATACAAGGCAGCCAAAAGAACTGTATCTAAAGCATATGTTAAATTTAGCATGGTAGTAACAGAATCGCTCTGCTTTTATGCCCACTTCTGAATATTTTTTGGTTTCCTTCTGCATTCATTTATCTACACTACGTGTTTTCTAATGTTTTATTGATGTTCTTATCTATTTTTTCTCTGCATCCTTATCACTATTCACTAGTTCACCCTCACCCTTCTAATAGAAACCCTCCATTTATAGCAAATAGGTATGGTTGAACAAAACAAATCACCAATTTGGCATCATCTGACAAATACTTCATCCTGTTCCTTGAGTGCATCATCCTTCTCTCTGCCAAGTGGTGGATGGCAGGCTTCATCATCAGTCTTCTGAGACCATGACAGGTCACTGCACGGATCAAAGTCCTAACATCTTTCAAAGTTGTTTACCTTTATATTATTGCGGTCATCTCATTAAGTTTTGTCTCAGTTCTGTTTATATTCACTTTGTATCAGTTTATCCAAGTCTTTCTAAATTTCTCAGAATTTTTCATATTCATCATTTCTTATGGTGCAAGAAACATCTGTAAAGGCAGCTGGTGGTACAGTGGATAGAACACTAGGCCTGGAGTCAGGAAGACTTGAATTCAAATGTGACCTCAAGTCACTTACTAGCTGTGTGAGCCTGGACAAGTCACTTAACTTCAGTTTCCCTATCTGTAAAATGGTGATAATAATTGCACCCACCTCTCAGAGTTATTATGAAGATCAAATGAAATAATATTGTAAGAAAGCACTTAGCACAGCGACTTGCACATAATAGGTGTTATATAAGTATTTATTTCCATCCACCTTCCTCTTCCCTTCTCCAGCTTGTTTAGCCATCCCCCAATTGACAGGTACCTAATTTCCAATTCTTTGCTAAAAATGCAACTGTAATTATTTTTGTACATCTGTGCTCTTTCCTACTCTCCCTGATATCTTTGGGGTATATGCATAATAGTAATACTGTTGAATAAAACCACATGAACAATTTAGTGACTTTCTGGGCATAATTCCAAATTTATTTCTTGATAGTTAGGGCATCAGAATCTTATTTGTCTCAGAGGGAGTTTAGAAGGATACCTTCTTCCTCAATTCCTGAAAACAATTTAGGTAATATCAAGTCCATAAACATTTATTAAATATTTACTATGTTCCAGATACCGTGTTAAGTGTTAGGGATATAAAGAAAGGAAAAAATAGACCCTATCCTCATGGTCCTTACAGTTTCATGGGACAGACACCTTACAGACAACTATGTACAAATAAGATATGTATATGTATTTATATATGTATATATGTATATAGATAGACAGTTGGAGGTAATCTCAGAGGGAAAGCAGTAACACTAAAGGGGATTGGGCAAGTGTTGTAGAAGGTAAAATGTTATCTGGGACTCGAAGGAAACCAGGGAATCCAGGAGGCAGAGAATACCAGACATAAAGGACAGCTAGTGAAAATACATAGAATGGGGAGATGGAGTATCTTATGTGAGGAACATTTAGGAGACCAGAGTTGCTGTATCATGAGAAGGGAAGTAAGATGCAACCAGATCAACTGGATTCAGGTTTTCTGGAAGGCCCAAAGATACACAGATGGTATCCTTGTCCCTTTGTGGCATTTCTTTGTATAGTGACCTACTGGGAGCTGGCTCTGCCCCTTGGTGTGACTCCTTTAGGCTGACTGAGATCCTGTTGGCTTCAGATCCTGTTTATTGGTGATTGTGACTGATTCTAGGACCACCTGGGGAGCCCCCAACCACAAAACCCACAGGATCCTAGCTTTCTTCTTGTATTAATAGTGGTTTGGGAGTTTTTTTTTTTTTTTTTGCTTTTTGGAGGGGGGAAAGTAGGGCAGTTGGGGTCAACTGACTTGCCCAAGTTCACAAGCTACTTTTTTGTGTTATGTGTCTGAGGCCAGATTTAAACTCAGGTTCTCCTGACTCCAGGGCCAGTGTTCTGTTCACCGAGCCACCTAGCCGCCCCTTATGTTAATAATGTTAATGATGATAGCTTATACTTAAGTAGAAATTATATAGCTCTGGACTAGATGGAGGAACTTACTGATGTTTCCTTTGGGTTTTGTTGATCATTGTTTTATCCAATACTTTAAAAAAAATCTTTATTGTGGAGTTGTTTAATATAACCCAGTTTAAGCTGTTACTGTCTTTACTAGAAATCCTGGGGATTTTAATTCAACTTCAGGAATAATGGCTGCTCCTGCAAAAGAACATGTGCTATTTCTCTTCCTTTTATGATATTTTCTTCTGTAAAATTGTAAATTGCATGCTTGCAAGTGGGATGTTAATCTTAGTATTATTTAGTGGTATAATATTTATATTTTCTCAAGTTTCCTGGGTAGGAAGAATGACCCAATAGAATGAGAAAACTCCACCAAAGTTTACATGAATCGTTCCCCTTTGTATCCTGAGATAGTCTTGGACACAAAGGTTATACTTTGGGATAGATACTTGTGATCTATGAAGAATAAGATAGTGGAATAAAGGGTCCCCCCCCCCTTGCCTTTTATTTGTTCCATAAATTCTTATGCCTGTGCCTAAGATGAGGACACTTTAAAAACTGCGTTTTCTGATTACCTAACTACTCCTGGCAAACAGGCAAATGATATCCCCAAATCACAGTGGTACAACTTTTAAATTTAATTTGCATAACATAATATGAGCTATAAATAAAGTACTTTGCCTTCACACACACACATGTTCATATCTCTAAATGAATATGTATGGATTATTTGCTCTAACCAATTCCAAAGTAAAGACTCAGATTAATCCATTAGGAAGGGCATAATTTTGATTAATATAGTCACACTATTGTTTGTGCATTTAAACATTCCATTTTGAGTTTTTCTTTGATGGAAAGGCACTATAGAAATATAATAAGGGAAAATTCACTCAACTATAATACCAGAAGCTTGATTTTCATAATTTCTTTCTCATTGAAAAAGTATATTGATCTTCAAAAGTGAAACAAAACCCATAAAGACCATAGTGATATAAAATTGCTTCTGAACTGTTTAAAGGTTTAACAACTATTAAATAGTAGAGATAAAAACAATTCTGTTTTTAGTTTTAAATGAAAATCATGGCATTTTGACTGGCCATAATAAATCATGACCGGTCACGATGTAATTTGGGCTGTGACAATATGTTTATTCCTTTGCTGTCTAGGGTGGGGGTACAGAAAGACTAAGAGATGGTTCCTGACCTCAAGGACCTTATAGTTTCTTTGGGATGACAATGGCCCATATAAAACTGTAGCAAACAATGTTAGGTTATGATTAAGTACTAAATTATGTAGTATAAATTTGGGTGTAGCATTTTTCTGCAACCTACAAGGAGGAAATCAACTAAAGTTAAAGTAATTGGGGAACATGTGGCAAAAACAGGACTTAAGTTGGGCCTTGGAAGAATAGTGGGAAATGTTTGGATAGAAATGTTAAGGGAGAATTGGAAGTGAAGACAAAGTAGTTTAAAGTCAATGTGCTAGGAAATGGGAAACCATTGAAAGTTTTTGAGCAGGGAGATGATAGAATTTTTAAAGATGAATCTGGCAGTGGAATAAAGGAAGGACTGAAGTTAGCTATGACACTGTTTCAGTGATAGAGTCTTGAGGTGGTGAGGGCCTAAGATGAATAATAATAACGATGAAGAGGAAGCTAATTCATATTTGTTTAGCATTTAAGGTTTACTAGAGTGGCATCAGTGGAAAAAAAAATAGAAATGACAGGTACAAAAAATGTTTTGAAAGAAAAATGGGAAGAATTTGGAAGCTGACTGGTTATGGGAGATGAAGGAGAAAAACGAGTCTATAAAATTAAGTCAGTTATGATCTTGGCAAACAGAGTGGTTTGGTATATACTACTTGAACATCCTAAGGAACCAGAGATTTACCATGTTGTGGTAATAATTCACATTCATATAAATAGGAGATTTATTTCCTAGCCAACAGGTTATTGTGATATAATTGGCCAATATATCTTGTTGTGTTTTTCTGAGTTAACACAAATTTATTGGTGTTCTAAGAGCAGAACATAATACTTCAAGTTTATAAAATGCCTTTATCCTGAGGAATTTAAGATTGAGTAAGAATACTTTCCTACATTTGCATTGAGCTTTATAGTTTTTCCAGTGTGCTTTCACATACATTATATCATTTGTACTTTATAATAATCCTTTTTAGGTAAGCAGGACAGATGTTATTATCATCCATATTTTAGCTATCAAAAAATGATGCTCAGTGACATACCCAAGGCCAAATAAGCATCATAGTAAGTGGCAGGGATGGAGCTAGAACTCAGGTCTTTTCATTCCTAGTTCAATGCCTTTCCCATTGTATTATACTGTGTATGTGGTGGTGTAATAATAACAATAATTCATATTTATATAGTGCCATTTTTTAAAGCAAAGAAGCCCATTTATCCAAGTCGACAGGAAAACAAATCAGACAAAGTACACATAGAAGAATATATACCAGAGAGTACAAAGTTAAGGAACTCTCCAGTTGGGAGTGAAATAACTCAGCTCAATCAGAAAGAGAGAGACAGAGAGAGAGAGAGACAGAGAGAGAGAGAGAGAGAGAGAGAGAGAGAGAGAGAGAGAGAGAGAGATTGAGAGAGATTGAGAGAGATTGTGAGAGAGAATCTCAGATCTCACTCAAAGGCAACTTCTCTGAAGTGTAGCAACCCGGTGATAGGCAATTGATGGAGACTGCCAGCTCGTCTTGTGCTGGCTTTTCCCCAGAATCTCATTTTTCCTTTAGCAATCTGAAGTGTAATTGGCATCATTCATCTTCTCTCTAAGCAGGAAGCCATAAGTACCTGAAGTGACTATAGAACTCAAAAAACTGAAAAGACATGAACTTTCTTCTTTCCTACCCTTAACAATTTCACCGTATCCCTCACAGAGGTATGGGGCACTGATCTCTATAAGTGAGAAGAGAGTCCCATACCTATGGACTTTTGGGACATGAATTACATTTTTCCCTTGGGCTCAAATCGCTTACAATGTCTTTCAAATATCAGCTGGGGCAAGTCCAAAACCTGTAACTATATAATATAAACATAAGCATTAGAGCTTTAAAACAACAAAGATGATTTTTCTGATGTCCTAAGTAACTAACTTTTTGTACTGTTGCAACTAAAATGAAATAAATGCTTATTAACACATACACATGCAGTAGATATGACACTATATAGGGCCTGAAGGTTCACAAAGTGTTTTGCATATATTCTTTGAAAGCAATCCTGTGAGGTAGGTGTTATCCCCATTTTATAGATAAGGAAACTGAAACTTGGAGCCACTGTCTTATTTACAGTAAATGAATTAGAGTTGGAATCCAGGTCCTTCTGAAGCCAAGTCCAACAATCTTTCTACTATGACAGTGAATTCCAGAGGAAGAACTGGGATCCCCAGGATCCCATGGCCTGACTCCAAAGAGTATGTGATTAACAATTAGAGGGTAGACAGATGGGCTATATCCAAACCTCCCTGTAATAGTCAATCACGGTGCTTGTGTCCAACACAACCACAACTACTCTTACTCCCTAATCCTCCCCCATTCCATTCCCTTTCTGCTTCCACATTGTAAGCTCACAAGATTTCTCTTCTGTGATGGAAACCAGGTTCTCAGAGCTGTTAAAACTTAGTTGCTATCTGGGTACCCACTGGAAAATTTGTTTCCCCACAGCTTTACAACCACATGTTCCCCAGATCACTGAGTGGCTTTGACTGGTCTCCCTTATCCTATGTAGGTTGGGCCTTGTGTAGGTAATGACCAATGAATAAGGGTTCTGCTTCTCCCCTTTTTTCTCTGGGTGGGACAGAACATGTGATATAGGACAAGCAGAGATGAATGGGTTATGATAGATTTTGTTGTTATTCAGTAGTTTCAGTCATTTCTAATTCTTTGTGATTCCATTTGAGGTTTTCTTTGCAGAGATATTAGAGTGGTTTGCCATTTCTTTCTCCAGCTCATTTTATAGATGAGAAACTGAGGATAACAGGGTTAAGTGATTAGTCCAGGGTCACATAACTAGTAAACATCTGAAGCCGGATTTGAACTCAGGAGGATGAGTCTTCCTGATTCCAAACCTAGTGCTCTATCTACTGCACCATCTAGCTGTCTTTTTTTTTTTTTGGTCTTTTTGGAGGGGGAAGGCAGGGCAATTGGGGGTAAGGGATTTGCCCAAGGCCACACAGCTAGTAAGTGTCAAGTGTCTGGGGCTGTATTTGAACACAAGTCCTCTTGACTCCAGAGTCGGTGCTCTATTCACTGTGCCACCTGGCTGCCCCCAGCTGTCCTTTTGTGATAAATTACAGACCTCATTAATCTTTGACTTCTTACTTTCCTTTACTCCATGTATCCAGTTATTTGCCAAGTTCTGTCATTTCTACATCTGTATATTTTGCATCTGTCTCCTACTTTCCATTCACATAGCCTATTTCCTCATGGTAGAGAGTCACCTTTCTCCTGGGAGCAGTTATGGGATAAGCCTGGAGCTTTCTTACCACCTGCAGGAGTTCCCCAGTTTGCCTCAAGTCCGCTTCCATTCTCCCATCTCATGACTCCCATCTCAGCAGGAAGGTCCGAGACCATAGGGTAGAGTCCTGGCTGGGGGTACTCAGTCCCCACCCCCATCAGAAAAGGTCCCTTCACTTGTGAGGCCACTGGTTCCATTAGCTGCCCCTGGGCTGAGCTCTGTTTTTAGTGACTGAATGTGCGGACCTACTTTATTTCCAGTCATGCTTGCAGTCCACAGCCAACAGCAACTAGGGAATGCTGGACACTTTCTTTACCCCCCTGGATAGCCTCCTGTAACTTCCACCAATCTAATCCTTCAGCACGAGAAGGAGCCTGCTCCCTGTTCCACAGAAAAGACTCCTCATACAGGAGTAGGAGGGTTCTGGTGCCTGAGTCATGTAGAGTCCCGCTATCCCATCAACCCACTCTCCTCCATTACTTGTACAGCTCTTTCCCCAACTCAACCATGATGTGATCCCCAAGGCCATCTCAACTCACCCTCTCCAGCCTACTATGTCTAATGCAAGCACTTTCTTAATTCAGGTCTGATGTTGGGATGAAATGAAGGACTTGAAAGCAATTGAATATTTAACCAAGTTAATGTATGTCTCCCTAACATAGTGAGAGCATGTCACAAGTATAAAGTGGTACTTTTGCTTCTCTGGACAAGGCACCCCTCATTTCTGAACCTGTCTGGTCAATACTCATCAGGGAATGGCAACTGGTGTGGCACTCACCAAGTCTGAGAGGCACAGATTCCACATGACTGGCACTTATCATGCCCTAGATGATCAGGAAGCTGCCAGGGAAGCTGAGACCAATCAGGTTCCAGGGGCAGCTTTATCTTACACATATGCCCAATAAATTCTAGTGGCTCTACTGAATCTAGGATCAGATATTATTTTATCTTTATTTCACCTCTCCAAAATTATTTTTGTTGTAAGTTTTATAACATACGTATTGCTAGTATTCTAGTATATGTGCATAATTTATAAATCAGTAAATATAAACATATCTAGGGGTGTGTTTAAATTTTTTTTTCTCTGATGAGGTTGCATGATCAAAAAAGTCTGAAGACCACTGCGCTATGCCAAGGTTCCAGATTCCCAAGTAATAAGTGGCAGAGGTAATCTTTCTTCCTTTATTACTGAGACTAATTTTGCCTTCTTTTGTGTCTTATGTTTAGCATACTACCTGACACATCATAGGCACTTGATAAATGCTTGTTTACTTCTTTCCTTCCTTCTTTCTTTCTTTCTTCTGTCCTTCCTTCTTTTCTTTTTTTTTTTTTTGGAGAGGGTAGGGTAGGGCAATTGGGGTTAAGTGACTTGCCCAAGTTCACACAGCTAGTAAGTGTTAAGTATCTGAGGCCAGATTTGAACTCAGGTCCTCCTGACTCCAGGGCTGGTGCTCTACTCACTGTGCCAGTCTTTCCTTCTTTCCCTCCCTCCCACCCTTCTTTCTTTTCTTTCTCCCTCCCTTCTTTCTTCTCCTTCTTCCTTTTTCTTCCCATCTCATCCCAGTCCTGCATCAATCATTGCCTATTGAACATTTCAAACTGGATGTCTAAATTCAAATTCTTTAATTTGTTCTATACAAAAGGAACTATCTTTTCCCCAAAATCCACCTCTGAAACAAACTTCTTCATTTCTGTTAATTGCACAATTATTCCTCCAGTCTCCCAGGTTCATAACCTTGGTGTTACACTTGACTCCTCGGATCTCCCTCCTAATGTCTAATCTTGCTGTTTCTACCTTTATATCAAATCCCTTCTCTCTCCACACAGTGATGCTACCTTAATTCAGAACCTCATTACCTACTCCTCCAATTCTTTAATTGGCCCTACCTATAGTCTCCCTCTACTTTAATCTATTCTCCACACAACTACCAAAGTGATTTTCCCTAAACAAGGATCTGAATGTTTTACCCTCTACTCAACAAACTTTAGTAGCTCCCTATCACTTCTAGGATAAAGTATTAACTCTATTTGGCTTCTAAAGTCTTTTGAAAGGCTGAGCCCAACCTATTCTAGCTTCATTATATATTACTCTACTTTGGCCCTCTACAGCTTTCTTTCCATTCTTCAAGTAAGTCTCTCCATCTCCTTTCTCCATGTCTTTGCCTTGGCTATCCCCTTTTCTCCCCTCTGTCTCTCAGAATTACTAGTCAAGTGTCACCTTCTATATGAAGTCTTTTCTGATCTCCCAGTTGCTAGGGATCTAACTTCATCGCTTTGACTAACTTTTAATTTATTTTGCATTTATTTTAGTTATTCTGTAAATATTTATACATGTACATTCCCCTTCTTCCCACAGTAAAATGGAAGTTCTATTCTAGGACTTTTTGTCTTTGTATTCCCATTTCAAAAATAATGCTTGACATATTGGACACTTAAATCCTTTCTGATTTATTTTTTTCTCTTCCACCTCTTCAATTTTTCTTTCGAATTTATTGATTCATTTTGTTCTGACATGTCAAATACTTCCCAACTGATACTAAAAATAAATACCTCTGAAAAATATATTCCCAGAAAAATCTTATTTTTTATCAATTATTAACAGAAAAGGTGTAGAATATAAGTTCCTTGAAGACAGGGACTGTTGCTTGCTTTTATTTGTGTCACCAGCACTTTGAACAGTGCCTGACACATAGTAAGTACTTAATAAATGCTTTGTGTGCTCTTTTGGTACTGATTCGTGTGAGCCCCCACTGGTGTGTTTTCATTTCTAGGTTGGAGATTGTATGATTCTGAGATTCTTTGAGATGCTGCTTTTCTCTTGGTATTCAGATGCTATTTCATTTGTGCTTATGATTGAAATCTAATCCCATCTCAGATGGGTTTAATGGGTTTACTGAAGAGAGGACTAACCATTACTCCAGATGTCCTATCACACAGCCAAATAATTTTATAAAGTTTTCATATTGGATAACACTACAGTGTCTGGGGATACATAGAAAAGCTATGCAATATAAATTTAGTTGCTTGCACCACAACCTCAAAAAAAAGGAATGAAACAATAGAATTTCAAGAGAATAATCCCTATCAGAGCATTTCATGCTCTCTTCTCCATTCTGCCCTTATTGCTCACTGCCTCCTTTTTTGTTTAAGGATCTCAATAGTTCCAGGAGTAGGTTAACAAGTTAACAAGTATAACACTTATTATGTGTCAGACACTGTGCTAAGTTCTGAGGAAGCAAAAAAGGAAAAAACCCCCAACAATCTATATCCTCCAGAGACTCACAGTCTAGTGGGGGAGATAACATGATAACCATGTGCAAACAAGATATGTGCAGGATAACATAGAGATAATCAAGAGAGGGAAAACATTAGTATTTGGGAGGGGGGGAAACAGAAAGGCTTCTTGCAGAAGGATCTTTCCTAGGACTTAAGGAAGTCAGGGAAACCTGTAGGCAGAGATGAGGAAGGAGAGAATGTCAGGTATTTGGGACAACCAGGAAAAATGAGAAGGTGGGGGGTGTGGAGACAAGATGGTGGTGTAGAAGCAGGAAAACTCTGTTTATGGTTCCCTATAACCACCTCAAATACATATAAAATATGACTCTAAACAAATTTTAGAGCTACCGAATCCACAAAGTGACAGAGAGAAACAAATCTCCCACTGAAGGCAGCCCGGCAGGCAGACAGGAAGGGTTCTTTGCAGTGTGCTGGGAGCCTAGCCCAGCCCCCCTTGAGCTTGTGGTTTTAGCCCCAGGGCGGCCCCGACCTACAGCTACAACGGACTTTGGGGTGAGTGGATCACTAGCAGCAATGGCAGCTTCCAGAATTATCAACCCATAAATGCCAAAAAAAAGTGAGAGGTCAGTGTAAAACTGTTGGAACTGGGGGGGATGGAGGAGTGGGTCTGGCACCTGCCCCCAGAGCTAGAAGTGGCAGAGGTGTGGTGGCCCTGAAGCTGCCTGCACATGGCTGCTTCAGATCTTCTGGCCTGCAGAGCATAGGGGGAGCCAAGTGAACATTCAGAGGATAATTGCTCTTGCTTTAACTTGCCAGGATCTGGATCATGGTCTTGGGTGGTGGTCCTGAGGTGTGTGACCAGTGAGCCAGAGTTTGTGGGGGCTGCAGAGGTGGCGCCTTCCTAATAGCTCCAAAAGCTGAGAAAATCCTAGTGATATGAGACAAAGATCTCCCCTCTGGAAGCCCAATTGTACTGTGGCAAAGAGCTCAAAAGTCAAGTAACTGAGTGGCAACATGAGCAAGCAAAGGAAGCAAAGCAAGCACAGCAATCCAACTTTACACTCCTTTTTTTGGGGGACAAAAAGGATCAAAGCATGGAATGGGAGGAAGACAACAAAGTCAGAACTCCTGTATCAAAAGCTTCCAAGAAAAATATGAATCGGTTACAAGCCATGGAGGAGCTCAAGAAGGATTTTGAAAATCAAGTAAGAGAAGTGGAGGAAAAATTGGGAAAAGAAATGAGAATGATGCAAGAAAATCATGAAAAGAGAGTCAACAACCTAACTGAAGAAAACAACACCTTAAAAATAGATTAACTCAAATGGCAAAAGAGGCCCAAAAAACCAATGAGGAGAAGAATGCCTTAAAAAGCCGAATTTGCCAGATGGAAAAAGAATTTCAAAAGCTTACTGAAGAGAATAATTCCTTCAGAATTAGATTGGATCAAATAGAAGCTCATGACTTTATGAGAAATAAAGATACTATTAAACAGATCCAAACAAATGAAAAAATAGAAGGCAATGTGAAATATCTCATTGGGAAAACCACTGACCTGGAAAATAGATTCATGAGAGATAATTTAAAAATGAGAAGGTGAGGGCAGCTAGGTGGTGCAGTGAATAGAGCACTGGCCCTGGAATTAGGAGGATTTGAGTTCAAATCCAGCTTCAGACACTTAACACTGACTAGCCATGTGACATTGGGTAAGTCCCTTAATCCCAATTGCCTTCCCTTCCCCCCTCTAAAAAAATGAGAAAATGGGAGTGCCTTGTGGGAGAAATAGTCAGGAAGCCAGTGTCACTGGATCACATGAGGGGAGGTAGGGAAGGAGATAGGTGTTTAAGATATAAGAAGCTTTGAAAGATAGGAAGGGGCTAGGATCGGGGGTGGGGAACCTTCGGCCTTGAGGTCATATATGGCTTCATTGTGAAGTTTGGATTCAGTCTGAGGGCTGCGCTTGAGGACCTTAGAGGGTCACATGTGACCTCAAGGCTTTAGGTTCCCACTCCCTGGGCTAGATTATATGAAGGGCTGAGAAAAACAAACAGAGGATTTTCTGTTTGTTCCTGTTAGGGAGAGACTAGAGTTTTGAATAGGAAGTGAAATGGCTGTTAGTATTTACTAGCTTCTAATTGCCTTTATTAGGTAATTAGGTGGTATAGTGGATAGAGTGCCAGGTCTGGAGTCAGGAAGACCTGAGTTAAAATATGGCCTCAGACATTCACTAGTTGTATGACCTTGGGCAAGTCACTTAACCCTGTTTGCCTCAGTTTCCTCATCTGTAAAATAAGCTGGAAAGGAAATGGCAAACTACTCCAGTATCTCTGCCAAGAAAATCCCAAATGGACTCACAAAGAGTCAGATACAACTAAACAACAATGAACAATTGCCTTCATTACACCTTTGTGTTGTTGACCTGCTAAGTTTTTGAGTTATGATTATGGTTTAGTTATTGATTTCCAGATGATTTCTCATAAGTTAGTTATAACAAAACAGCTTATTTTATTTTATTTTATTTTTTGTTTTTTGGAAGGGGGAAGGTAAGGCAATTGGGCTTAAGTGACTTAAGTGACTTAAGCTCAAGGTCACATGGCTAGTAAGTGTTAAGTGTCTGAGGCCAGATTTGAACTCGGGTCCTCTTGACTCCAGGACCAGTGCTCTATTCACTGTGCCACCTAGCCACCCCAAAACAGCTCATTTTAGAAGTAATTTCCTTCATTTAAAAAATGTTCAGATGTTGCAGTATTGAAGTTGCCCTGTCCCAGAAATAAATGTACTTTGATAGTTCTAATCTAGCTTTACAGAAAAAGAATGAATTAAGCTTTATTCATCAGCATCCAGAAAACACTTACTAAATGCTGAAAATTAATCCTACTGATCACTAGGTTACTAAGACTGTCTGTCCTCAAGGAATTTTCAATCTTTATTTAGACTTTTTCTGTTTGTGTGTATGTATGTATGTGTGTGTGTGTATGTGTATGTGTGTTTGGATAGCTGATAGTTATATTTGAACCCAGAGACATTTTGATACTGGTTGCATTGAAAACACATTATAAAAATAACTTAGTGTTGTACTGTTCTGAATAGAAATTGCACTTTGATTCTCAAACCTGGTTTATATAAAATGTATTGTTGACATTATTTTTGGTATTTAGCATTCATGCACAATATTGTCCTTTCAAAGCTATTTACTTTTAGGAGTGTAACTTATATTTGTTAGTTACCTATATTTGTACCAATGTGGTATATGTAATCTGAAATAAACTTTGGGGAGTTAATTTTATCTGGGTGGTAAGAAGCAACATAAGTAACATTGTTTACCATTGATGGTCCTAGCCAGGGGTGATGTGTGGCCCTCTAGGTCCTCAAGTGTGGCCCTTTGACTGAATCCAAACTTCACAGAACAAATCTCCTTAATAAAATAATTCATTCTATAAAATTTGGACTCAGACAAAAGGCCACATCCAAAAACCTAGAAGGTCACATGTGGCCCCAAGGCAGATATTCCTCAGAGTTGTTTATGAAGTCAACATTAAACTATAGCATGCAGTCAACTATTAATTAAAATTTTTTTTGAATTTTAATTTTCAGTTCTAAATTCTCTCCTTCTACCCATCCCCCATTCATTAAGAAGGCAAGAAATACAATAGCCATTGCACATGTAAAGTCAAGTAAACCATTAATTTTGGGATAACCAAGGCATCTCTAGTAACTGAACTTCAGAACTGTCTGAAATCTGTTGGAAGAAAAGAAATTCAGCAGTTTTTCCCAGCTGTAGAGTCTGATAACAGCAGCCAGAAATGCTTCACACAACACTGGTGATGAGTGAGAACCGTTTGTAAAGGCAGCTTCCATTCTCTTTCCCCAGAGAAAGAAGCATTGCTGTTCAAATTTCACTGCCAACTTGGATGACCCAGTGACGTTTTTTCAGGCCCAGCTGTCCTCACAGGGACATAGGCTTTAATTTAGAGGGATTCTAGTCTAAGAAAGCCTGATAATGCAGGTGAAAATGTAGATTTATAAAAAAGAATTACAAGGGGACTTTCTTTTCTTCTCAAAAAGGGCTCTTTATTGATCCCTTTGAGAAAGCTCCAAGGTTACATTTGAAATATGATTTTGTTTTAGAAAAATTGACGACTGCTTTCAAATGTTTGAAGGATATCATCCTGTTGAAGGACTGAAGTTGTTCTGCTTGGCCCCAAAGAGTAGAGCAGGGAGCAGGAGATAGAAGTTATAAAGAGGAAAATTTAGATTTGGTATCAGAAAAAAAAAATTCCCAACTAATAGAGCTGTCTCAAAGCAGAAAGTAGCACCCCAAAGGGTAATGGATTCCCCTCTCCCTGGAGGTCTTCAAAACAAGGCTTGGTGCCTTTGTTGGGTATGCTGGGAATGCCTATTTTCAGATATAGGCTTTTGAGTTCCCTCCCAACTCTGAGGTTTAATGTCATGTAGTGAAAAGGACATTGGATTTTGGCTAGTCTAGTCTCTTCCTGTGGTTGTGGAAGTAGAAAGTTATCAGCTGGCAAAAGTAGTCTGGGAGACTTTTCTGGGAGCATTGCCTTAGTTCTATTTACAATATCAAAATCCTGCCCCCCTCCCCCCCTCCCCGCAAAAAAGAGACAAACTACGAATTAATGGGCAGTTATTCACATTGCAAAAAGACTCCACTTTACAAAAGAATTCTTTGTGGAATGAATGAAACCTGATAGTTAATAAAGTCTTCCCTGTTAACCTTTAACTCCAGAACACTTACATAGCTCCATATTTTGGCAATTAGGAACCATGTGCCTCGGTTATCAGTGAAGGATTAAATCAAGCAACTTTCATCCCAAGGATCCTTTAACTACCTGGCAGCCCTAGTATAAGGAATTGTTTGCTACAAATCATTAACTACTTGGAAAAAGCTAGGAGAAAGAAGGAAACAAACTGTTAGAGACTATCTGATGGTTAGAAGACAGAAAATGAGGGAGCCTCTCTGAATGCTTTATTTATATAGAACTATTTAGAAACATATGCATTCCATAGATTTAGTAAACCCATGAAGTTTTATGCTCTATATACCCTTGGCTCCCTTGAGGCAATAGCTGAATTTCTGCTAAGTTGTGTGTAAAATTAATTCTTGTCAACTAAACTATATTTAAATGCACATGAGATGGTCATTTTTTTTTCTTTTTCTTTTTAGAGGGGGGAAGGCAGGGCAATTGGGGTTAAGTGACTTGCCCAAGGTCACATGGCTAGTTTTTGTGTTAAGTGTCTGAGGCCGGATTGGAACTCAGGTTCTCCTGACTTCAGGGCCAGTGCTCTACTCGCTGCACCACCTAGCTGCCCCAAAGAAAGTGACTTCCTCGGGGATTTGTTTTACCCGGGGATCTCTGGATTTGTTTTTCTTATATAAATGATTAATCCAAACCTACTGCATGTGACCTGTGTCTGTAGCTGGGCCGAGATGGTCATTTTTTGAAGGGAATTTAATGGTCAGTACTTTTATTTATTTTTTTGTGTGTCCAGAAAAGGTTTGAGGGATTTAATAAATAACAAGTTTAGTGTGAATCAATTGTGCTAAATTACACCAAACATCAAAATTCATGATTGTGCAAGAGGAAGGATAGTGCCCAGAAAGAAAGTGACATCTGCCCTGTTCTCTGTATCCTGGCCATATCGATGGTGGCATGTTTTGTTCTGCTGAGAGACTTGATCATGAGACACAATTGCCTCCAGCACACTGGACAAGAGAATCCATTTCCACCCAGATCATTCAAGTTGAACAATATGGGGCTTTAAGGGGCATGAGCCTAATGCTTTTGGGACAGAGTTTCTGGGTAATTAATAATCAATTTATTAATTAGGCTGGTAAATAATTAATAAATTGATGGTCAATGGTCTCTCTTGGTAACAAAAATCAAAGACCACGGAGATCACTGAATGCTTAAATATCTTTGGAAAACAGGGTGCCCTCTGACAGGTGGAGATCAGCCCTGACTGGTTAACAATCAATGAGTGAGTAGACTTTTCTAATGAGGAGGTGAGCTAAAAGCCTCCCGCTGAGAATGTGGCTTGATCATAAGATTCAACCACTTCCACACTCATTCCCTTTTGGATTTCCAGCAGTTCTATGCACCACGTTTTATTAAGGGAGTGGATAAATTGGAACTTGGCTTAAAGGGAGGATGAGGAGGATGGTGGAAAGAGATTTAAAACTACAGCATATGAGAAAGAGTTGATGTTTTGCTTAGAAAAGAGATGATTTTGAGGTGGCAAGGGGGTAACTGATAGCTGTCTTCAAGTATTTGAAGGACTGTCATGTAGAAAAGGAATGATCAGCCTGTTCTACATGGCCCCAGAGGGCAGGAAGTAAACAACAGTGGTTGTTACTTACTGCCTGTGCAACCTTGATCAAGTCACTTCCCTTCTGTGGGCCTCAGTTCCTTCATCTGTGGAAAAAAAAACAAGTTGGACTACTTGAAAAATGAATGAACCTCGAAGGTCCCTTCCAGAATAAAAATCTGTGATTCCCTAAATTATGTTAAGACAGATTTTGGCTCAATATAACAAACGGTTACCTGGCAATAGAGTTATCACATCTTAGATTGGTGGAAGATTTTGAACAGCATTATATCATAAAACAGTAAGAAACAGTGAAGGAAAAAAAAATTTTTAAAAGTTTAGCATGACACCAACCAAGCAAAGTCTTCCCAAGGGTATTTAGATAAAAGTGGAAAAGATCTGTAAAGATTTTTTTTCTAACAAACTTTTTTCACCATTTGGAACAGTGGAGCCACATTTCATTTGGATCTTAACAGCAGTCTCATTTTTTCTTGGGGAAGTAAAATGACTCTAAAGCAATGAAGATGGAAAAAAAGTTGAACTAGATTAAACATACACAGAAGAGGTTCATGTTGGAGGTGACACAATTTTGATGGTTTTAAGGGATTCTCAAGGCTTCTGAAAGAGGGGAAGATACCAAAGGAAGACCTGGGGAAAATCTGAGGTATTTTTTAACAAAAAAGGTGATAACATCAATAGCTACTAACCTTTATCCCCAATTTCCTATCTATATGAAATTATGATGAGAGTAATCTAAATTTGTATCAACATCCATGTTGAGCTTATTAGAAGAGGACAGGCTTATGAAAGATAGTCTTTCATACCCTTTTTCCCCCCAGAATTTATTTTTAGTTTTCAATATTCATTTCCACAAGATTTTGAGTTGCACATTTTTCCCCATCTCTCTCCTACCCCCACCCCAAGATGGCAAGCATATTGAATGCCCCTTTTCCCAGAGGTTTTCATATTCTAAAGAACACATCTTTTTTTTTTCCTTTTGGAGGGCAATTGGAGTTAAGTAACTTGCCTAAGGTTATACGGCTAGGTTTTTTGTTTTTTTTGCGTGTGTGGGCCAGATCCGAACCCAGGTCCACCTCTTTATCGTCACACAATTGAATGAAAAATATGTCTGTGTGTATATATTAGACACATGTAATACATATACATACACACATCTTCTAATATATATAGATTGTCACACGTGTAGACCACATATCCCCATGTAGGAACCAGGAGAACTGAGAAACTCCATGTAATGGAGAAATATTGGAGCTTCTACTTGCTCAGAGTCACATAGCCCAGAGTCTGGGGCTAGATTTGAACTCAGGTCCTACTGACCCCAGGACTAGTGTTCTATCAACAGAGCCACCTAGCTGCCCCTGAGGACAGTGGATCATAACCTAAGCCATTCTCCTTGGTTGTTCTTAGTTCATCTGGTGAGGGAAGATACTGTAAGGGAAAAGACCCTTGTCTAGTCTAATAATTATGATGATGATAAAAATGACAAGAGCAGCTAAAATGCATATGTCACTTTAAGATTTGCAAAGTACTTTACAAGTATCATCTCATTTGATTCTCACAACAACTCTGTGAGGTTATTAATAATTATTCTCATCCCCATTTTACACATAAGGAAATTGAGGCAGATAGAAATTAAGTGACTTGTCCAAGGTCACACAGCTGGATTCGAACTCAGATCTTCCTGACTCCAAGTCTCATAGTCTATCCACTATGGCACCTAGCAAAGGGCAGAAAGGTGAAAGGGGTGGGAGTAGGAGGAAGAATACCTGGCCAGGCCCAAAGCCAAGGCCCCTCCTTCCTCTCCCAGTGGTTCCTCCTCAGTAATGTCCTGGAAAGTCACACTTTCTCTGTTTGGAATTTTATTCCTTTTCAATTCCCTTGACAAATTTTAGACAATCTCTGAGTTAATGGTCAAGTATCCTTGGCCTGTTCCAGGAGTGGGATAGGGACTCAACTCAAAGGGCCACACTTGAGGACCTAGAGGGCCAAATGTGGCCTTGAGGCTGCAGATTCCCCATCCCTGGTCTATCTCAATATGATTCTTGTGCATTTCAGTTCAAAGGCTGGGAGCTGAATGATTGAGATACATTCTCATCTAGTTAAAGTATAAAGGTTAAAATGGGGGAGATGGTTTCAATCCACCTATAGAAGGTCCATCTTCTTTTAAACTAGGTCTGTAGGAGCTTCTAGCCCTTTATTCTCCACTCAGCCACTGTCACTGAAACACAATTCAGAGGGCCATTTTGTAATTCATCTTTGCTTTAGGAAAGTTGCATGAAGAATTCAACTTATCCATACTTAGCTGGGCTGGTTTTTAGACAAAATCTGTTTCTGGGGCCATACTCAAAAAACCTCCTTAAATTGGTAGGACATAGCAAGAGCTATTTTTCCCCATTGGCATAGCTTCTGGGAACCCAGGGTTACCACTACGCTATGATGAGACATCAGAGCAAGACTTTGTGGAGGAGCTGACGTTCATAGAAGATTTTGATACTTGAAAAGCCTTTTAGATACATTGTCTGATTTGAACCTCATAAGAAGGCTGTGAAGCAGGTACTGTAAGTGTTATTATTCCTTGTTTTATATTGGAGGAAACCCAAATTCACAGTGATTGGGAGAATGGACTAGAAGATGAATTTGTAAGGGCTCTTCTAGCTCTAAATCTATGATTTAATCAAACCCACCTGTGGTCATGTAGCTAGTTATAATTGACATTTAAATAGCACTTTTTTTTTGGTCTTTATTAATTTGTTTACTTTTAGCTTACAAGATTCATTACCACAATTCCTTGAGTTTCAAATTTTCTCTCCCTCCCCCAATTTAAATAGCACTTAAAAGTTTGCAAAGCACTTTACAAATGTTATTTTACTTAGGGCTCACAACTCACAATAACCCTGTAGAGTTTCCTGACTCCATGCTCAGGGCTCTTTCCACTATACAATGTTCCTCTTACTTAAGATACTATGTTAGGGGTGGGCCTGATTTAGACCAAGGTCATGTTCAATGTTGGAATAAAATGAAGCATTTGTAGGCCATTCAACAGCAAAGAAAAGGAAGTTTACTTGAACACATCAAAGAAAGCATTTTCATCAAGGGTGCTTGGGTTAGTGCCAGTCCTTCGCTTATCTCCATATGGAAATGCATCTGGTCAGCAGGGCAGGGTTTGGTGCCTCAAGGGGTCTTAGGGCATTTGACAAGTCTGAAAGGCCATAACTCTATGTGGCTAGGTCTTTTTTATGGTGTCCCTTAGAAGACTAGGAAGCCACATCACTATAGTCAGGAGGCTGCCGGAGAGTGAAGATGTCAAAGTTGCTACAGCTTAAACCTTGAACTCTGAGCCAGTCCCTTCAGAGGGTACTGGCTCATTACCTTTAAGGGAAAATCTAATCTAAGCTATGTTTTAAAAAGACAAATTAATTAATTAATTTTCAGTTTTCATTATTAACTTTTATAAGATTTTGAGTTCTAAATTTCTGCCCCCCTCCCCAAGACAGAATGTAATCTTAACCTAAGCTATGTTGGGGGGAGGGAGAGGGAAGTAACTCTGGTAGATCCTATCACAGACTACTTAGACAAAAAGTATTTATAGAATGTGCAGAGACTATAAAGTCCTGTTTTAGGCACTAATTGCCTGAAAGAATTCATGGAGCTTCCATACTGTGTAAGCAGGTCTCACTGTGCAGAAAACAAGGTCACCTAGATCCGTGTTTCACAGATCATGATCTAGACTTTGAGCTCCCAACTGCTTTTCCCTGTGCCTATATTCATGGAGCCATTTTTAAGTCGTTGAGACTTGATCAGGTTTGCATATTCAATTCCCCTTCATTTAACATGAAAGCAAGACTTTCAGGGGCAAAAGGGGATTCCTAAAGAATGATAACACCAAGGGGTGACAAACATGGGAGAGGCACAGATGCCAATGGCAATAGAGGTAAGGGGTGGTTCTCCTTCTCACACTCTCCCCCTATCCACAGGCAAGCTGGTGTTTCAGACACATAAAAAATTAAGCACTTGGAGCTAATGCATCAAGCACTTAGGGCTCAAACTTTGATATAGATTTGACAGAACTGACAGGGCAAGAATAGGACACCGCCCTGTCTTCTGTGGGGCAAGCAGTGGGGTAGTCTGGATTGCTGAAATCAGGGTCTTTTCTGAGGGGAGTAAGGAGACATAATGGGCAGGGATCCAGCAAATTTAACTCTGTGCCATAGTTAGACGGTGCCTGGGGAGAATGGCAGTATCCAATCTACAGGTCAGCTGAACCCTAGAACACATGCATCCTGGGGCTTTGAGCCACACCACTTACGTTAAAATTTCATCTTGTTCTGGTTCTCTTGTCCCACCCCCCATATAGTAGCCAATATAAGGGGGCAATAGCAGGCAGTAAGATTTCTAAGGGAAACCTGGAAGTCACCTACAAATCATTACAAAGATCAAAGGTGCATAATTTACAGGTTGTATCATTTAGCTCACATCCTGGTAATATGCATGGAATCGAGGAAGCCTGGTGGCACAGGGGCAGCTAGGTGTTGAAGTAGATAGAGTTCTAGGTCTAGCATCAAGAAGACTCATGTTCCTGAGTTCTTTTCTTTGTTTTTTTTGAGGGGGGGGGGAAGGCAAGGTAATTGGGGTTGAGGGAGTTGCCCAAGGTCACACAGCTCGTGTGTCAAGTGTCTGAGTCTGGATTTGAATGCAGGCCTTCCTGACTCCACGGTGGGTGCTCTATTCACTGTGCCACCTAGCTGCCCCTGAGTTCAAATACAACCTCAGACACTTACTAGCTGTATGACCTTGGGCAAGTCACTTAACCCTGTTTGCCTCAGTTTCCTCATCTGTAAAATGAGCAGAAGAAATGGCAAACCACTCCAGTATCTCTGCCAAGAAAAGTCCAAATGTGGTCACAAAGAGTCTAACAGGCCTGAAAAACAGGAGAAGCCATCTAGGGAATGCTGTCAGGGCCTTTTGGTGTGAAAATCCAAATTCCAGACCTTCATAGTAAAGATCAGAAGATCACTAAGTGGTGCTGATAATATTGAGATGATGTGAAGGTGTTAACTTTAAGGTTTTACGGACAACTTTAAGATGATTTGGATATGTCAATGAAGTAACCACAAGGTGGCACATGTAAGAATTAGTCTGTTTCTCCCCCCAAAAATCCTATGAAAATGAGACCTCAAACTACTGCTCCCTGCCCACCCCACTTCTCACCCCCAGCACTCCATTGTGTCCACACTGCTGAACATTCCCAACTCTAATCTATGGTACCTGAATAGTATTCTCTGCCTCTCCCCCCTCATCTTCCTCACACTCATCTCTGTGTGAGGCCATCTGCCTCTGTACCTATTTCACCGCTTGTCTCTGTATGTTCTATGCTGTTTGTCCCCTCACCCTCTGTGACTATTAAAGAGTGATTACAGCCCCATCTCCTGCTGCCATCACAATTTTTCTTGGTGAGAACCCAAAGAACTAGAAGTGCTTACCCCCATTTCATAATTTTATTAATTATCAATTGAGTTGGCACAGCAAGCAAAGTACTATTAAGGGGAATAGTGTTTACCCATCAAACTATTTGGAATTTCAGCCAAGAGGTGTAGGGAATGGCTAGCAATCCCATTCTTTAACTAGTAACTATTCAGACATATCTTGCCTACTTGTCTTTTTGAGACCATTAGGGCTCACTCTTCCCCAAGGAGGGACAACTCACTTGTATGCTGCTTGGTCCCTCCCAACTGAAGTTTGAATAAAGGGCAAAACCTGTTGCAACGTATTTTAATTTTTTTCTTCCTTTTTTTCTGGAGCCTGGTGTCATGTTGTAGGTTTCTCCCTCCCGTCTACCTTCCTCCCTCCGCCTTTGGGGAGAGTGTCTGGGATGGAGAGCCTCTTCCCTTTGGGTGCTCCCTTCCCTTTCCCCATTTCTGAGGGGAGGGTGTCTTAGGGCTCTGTAATAGGAATGGGAATTTGAAGATCTTCCCTGCTGCTTAACAGACCTAGGCAGGGGAGTTTGAAGATCTCCCCTGCTGTGAAAGTGAACTCCTGATAGGCTGAATGTAGTCACATGGAGCCTGTGGTGGGAGGAGTTTGTTGAAGGGAAGCAGAGCCCACAGGACTCCAGTCAGAACTAGCCAGACAGTGGGGAGAGAGAACACTCATGCAAGGAGTCATATAAGCTCGTGAGTAAATATTGACTTTGTGTTGGTTTCTGGGAAGGCTGAAGGACACTGTGGCTCTCAGCATTATTATGGCTTCTTAATATCTTTGGTACTATGATGGAATCGACTTACTGGTTTTGGGATTCGGTTTTCTGGTGTCTAAATAAATGCTTCAGTTCTATCCTCTACCTGGAGAATCTGGCTTATTATGCGATCGAACGCCATGTGATACTCATAGTCATGGTCTTTATCATGATCGTGGATGCTGTAAATATTGCATTGGCGCTACAGGCTCCCTCCCAGCAAATTGTTTTCCTTCCCTTCTATTGCTTCGGAGACTACACCCCTCCCTTCCTTTCTCTTCCCATTCTCTGAGCTCTCCATCCCCTTCCCCATAATTGACATGTATGTCCAGGGATGTCAACTGGCCACTTGAATCAAATATAAGTCTTAGTGCTAATTATAAGTAAGTGGGAGCCAGGGTCATTGCTCCTCCTCTTGAGAAGTGATAACACCTGGCAGTATAAGCTTAGGCAAGGGATGGAATGTCTGCATCAGTTATAAAGGATTTACTTCATGAAGGTGTGATTATCTCCATAGTCTCCCTACTCATCTCACCAGTCTGGCCTGTCCAGAAATCAGGCAAGGATGAATGGAGACTGACTGTGGACCACAGAAATCTGAATGGGATTGTTGCTCCAATTAAAGCCCCAATACCACAGAGCTCACAGAGGTTATTAAACCCTCTGGCTGGTCTTTGTTTGGCAGTAGTTGACTTAACTAATATGTTTTACTCTGTGCCCATGCCCTCAGACTCCCAACTCCAATTAGCTTTTACATTTGAAGGGGTTCAATATGCTTTCACTAGGCTATCTGTGGGATTTCTGAACAACCTTGACATTGCCCACAGACAATGCCATTAGGACTTGGAGGACCTTCTGGTATCAGAGGAATTTCACATATAGCACTAAATGGATGACACTGAAGCTCCACCCCTGACCTTGTCTAAGCCCACCTGGAAGCTATGATTGGACACAGTCCCATTCCTCCCCCACTAAATACAAGCCCCCTCACAGTGTTTGAAATTCATAGAATACATATGAACTAATAAGGCACAGATATCCCTGCCCTGTTCTGAGATAAGCTACTCTCCTCAAAGCCTTCACTGATGTTAAGAGAGCACAACATCCAGCAGGGTTTTGGGGACAATACACAGCCATATTTACTCCCATCTATGTGGTCATGCAAAGGTTCTCCACTTTTCATTGGGGCTCTGAATACAGTAAAGGTGGCAGGCAGTCAAGCATTGCCCTTCGTACCACCAGATGCTGACTTCAAGGTGGAGGCCTGAACCATGTGCACTCATGCCTTCTGAAGTCTGTGGACTTATCATAGTGGCAAGAGCCTATTAGTGGCATTCTGGAGCAAGAAATTCTAGGCATTGCTACCAGGGATTCACCCCTGGAGAGGCAGATGCTGGCTGCTTCCTGGGCTCTGATGGCCACAGAACCCTTAATAGGCATAGGACCTTTCAGTCTAAGGACTGGACTACTCATACAGCCCTGGGTTAGGGAAAACACCCCCAGAAAACTGGGATCAGCTACTGATGCTACCTTGTTAAAACAGAAAATGATATTTGCAGGACAGGGCTATGCTGGGCCCTCACAGAGTCAACAATTTACATGAGCAGTTGGCGTGGACCCCATTAGGGCCCCTTGTCCCAGGAGATACACCTCTTCTCTCACTGTCTGACCCACTTCCTAATGGAGCCCACAGTGGAATCAGCTGGCAGTACTGATGTGGTGAGGTTTATTTCACCGATGGCAGGGCCCCTAGTTCTGGAGAGAATATCCAGTGGGTGACTGTAGCCTTTTCTCTTACAACCTCTGTCTCCTTGAGGGCTGATGGCAGAGGACATAGAGCCCCCTGGTCAGAGCTGAAAGTCATACACTCAGATATGAAGGACTTGCTGAAGCTATGGTGGAGCTCCCTTTGGATATATACTGGCTTTTGGGTAGTTGTCAATGGACTTGTAGTATGGACTGGCAAGTGGGCCCAGGATGATCCAAGGCCTTACAGGTTGGGGGGGGCGGGGGAGGTGCTGGACTTTGAGGAGCCTTTGCAGCATACACAAAGACCTGTGTAACCTGGGTCAGTCATATCTCTGCTTACACAGGAAGGGTTACTGAGGACACAGAACTCAAACAAGTGATTAACAACCTCATATGACCAGCAGCCTAGACTCTCTCTTTTATTGTATAGGACCTTGGAAATTGGACTTGTGAAATGGTTACATGTTTACTCTGGGTATTTAGGGACTGCCAGCCTTACATATTGGTTGAGGAGGTGGGGTGACCAGATTACCAGGGAATTCCAGATATGTCCTATATTATGTGCCTGGAAACATAGACTTAGGGGCAGAATTGTCAAGGCGCAGGCACTTTACCAAATTTGGCAAGTGGACTTTATAGGACCTTTTCCCCTTGGCTGGAATTGTTAAATATGCCTTCTGGACTCTTGCCTGTGTAGGGTCCCCACAGCCCAAACATCCTCACTGGACTGTCAAAGGAAGTCCTTATGCAGGTATGTAGGTCCTCCCACAGCCATCCACAGTGACCCCATATTTTACAGCCTGAGTCATGCAACAATGGGCAGAGGCCAGTGACTTTTTGTGTCATTCACCTGCCCTCTACAGCCTCCAGATTGCTGGACTGATTGACAAGCATAATGACCCTTAAAAATAATCCTGTTCAATCTTCTGGGTGGGGGGAACTGGACTATCAAATGGGTGCAGATAGGTAGATTTGAGAATTATCAGTGTAAAAATGGTAATTAAATCACTGGGAATGGATGAGATCACAAAGTAAAGTAGTATAGAGGGAGAAGAGAAGAGAAGCCTGAGGGATACCTATGGATCTGGAAGAGAAACCAGCAAAGGAGACAGAAAAGGAGCAGTCAGTTCAGACAGACAGCTTTTAGTAGCCCTAACACCTGTGTGAGGGTCATGGGATGAGTCTTTGGCAGCAAGGCGATTTGAGACCGGATTGCTTTTGACGACATAGGGTGTACCAAAAGTCTTAGTAAAGTTCTGTTCCAAGTGGAGAAAAAGCTCTGCTTCAGACACACCTTCGTATTAGTAGTCTTGCTTATTGTCAGACCATAAAGATTTACTAATTGATTGAGGCCCATGTGGCTGAGTTTGTGGGCAATCTTTTTTGAATTCATAATTGGTCTTTCAGACAACTTGGCCTTAACCTATTCATGATGCTCTGAAGCCTTAGATGCAGATGGCTGGTATGGACAAGTTCTCATAATTAGCCCAAGGATAACGTATAGTTAGTTATCTTGGGTTGATTATCTCAGGGTGGACATTCTGCCAACTTAAGGCACTGAAAATTGTCCTGAAGACAATGTGGAAGAAATCACTTTTATTTTTGCAGAGAGGGAAGGAAGGGGGACACCCACTTAGTTTTTTGTAGAAGTTAGAAAAAGTTTTTTAAAAATTGTTGAACCTGTAATATATAAATGGAGGTTACAGGTGCTATGCATCAAAGAAAATTATTAGTGCTTCACAAAAAAGCAAAAAGGGATACAATAAACTATAATTAATACAAACTTTTCTTCTGTTTAGGAAAGGAGTTCCCCTCAAATTCATTTCATGAGCAAATCAGATGTCACTGGTCCTCTTTAAGAAGGAAGGGCCAATAGCAACCACAAGCTCCTCAAGGAGATACACTATCAAAAGTGTTTTTTGTATTTTGACTCTTTTTATATCCCTAGTGCTGCTTAATAAATGTTTATTGAATGAATGAATGAATGATGTGATAGATTAAGTTGTCACAGAGGTATGGGTGTATACGCACGATGTGGAGATGATTATGCAGTGACCCGAAGGCCTGGTTTAGAGAGAAGTGAGACAAAATCTCCTTAGCCAAGGCTTCCTAGGAGCAAAGACCAACCTTCCAGTAAGAGGGAGGGGAGGATGAATACAGGCAACATGGTGAAGAGATATCTGGGAAGTGAGGTGACACAGTCCTCTTTCAGGAAGGAAATAAACATTTTAAAGTGCCTACTTATGTGCTATTTTTGTTCAGTTGTTTTTCAGTTGTGTCTGACTCTTTGGGACCCCATTTGGGATTTTCTCGGCGAAGACACTGGAGTGGTCTGCCACTTCCTTCTCCAGCTTATTTTGAAGATGAGAAAAGTGAAGCAAATAGGGTTAAGTGACTTACCCAGGGTCACACAGCTAGTAAGAGTCTGAGGCTGGATTTCAACTCAGGGAGATGAATCTTCCTGACTTCAGGTCTGGTACTTTATTCACTTTGACACATAGCTGCCCTATTTATGTGCTAGGCATTGTGTTAAGTGCTTTACAAATATATCATTTTAAGCCTCACAATGACCTGATGAGGAAGGTGCTATTATGATCCCCATTTTATATTTGAGGAAACTGAGGTAGAGGGTAAGTGACTTACCCAAGGTCATGCAGCTGTTAAGGATTTGAACTCAGGTCTTCCTGACTCCAGGTCCAGATCTCTGTCCACTGTACCACCTAGCTGCTTCTAGGACAAGGTGTTCAGAGCCCAATATAATGTCTTAATTAACTTCCCCTATGGTTTAGCATTGTGCTTTGGTTGTTGAACCAATAAGTTGTGTGATTTTGGTCAAGTAACTTTCTCTGGACCTCAATTCTCTCATTTATAAAGTGGGGTATTTAGACTAGATATCTCTAGAATCTCTTGGTTTTAAAATACTACATTATGTCATGATGCATTAAAGATGGCAATAAAATTGTTTTGCCACTGGCAAGATTTGACTAAATAGATCAGGTTGACATGAACTATAGTGATTCTTCTGTTTTTCTTGGTTACCTATTTAACCATTTAGCTCATAGTTACAAATCTCATCCTTCTTTATTTTATTTTATTTTTTGCCTTTTGGAGGGTAATTGGGGTTAAGTAACTTGCCCAAGGTTACATGGCTAGTTTTTTTTTTTTTTGTTAAATGTCTGAGGTCGGATCTGAACTCAGGTCCTCCTGACTCCAGGGTGGGCGCTTTACTCACTGAGCCACCTAGCTGCCCCAGTCATCCTTCTTTATAACTTAAAGTCATTTTGTGGTTGAAAGAAAGAAGCTTAAATTTGATTAATAAAAATAATTTCCTCTTTTTCTTTAGAGCATCTTTTGTATATACATAATTTATTGTATTTCTTTCCAGAGTCACCATGTTATCTTTTCCCTTCATGAGCGAAAAGCTTGTGTTCAACTCTTGGAAACAATACTTATTAGTATTATAATTTGTCTAGTTCCCTTCTCATCTTAATTGCTCTTCTTTGGATTTTTTCCAACATGTTAACAGCTATCTCCAATGATATTGTGCCAGGAAACGTGGTCATATTTTTTTCTCCTAATTTGCAACTGAAAGTGCTGCATAATTGAGTATTAAGACTCATAGTCTTAATCTAAAATGAAAATGCAATCATCTCAGCTATAAAAGAGAAAAAAAATTAGACCCTGAGGTTTAAAAAGGAAAAATTTTCTATTACCAGAGGTGTCCTTCCAAACTCAAGGTACACACTCCTACCTGTAAAATCTCAGGCCTTCATCATAACCCAAATGTGCTCATTGCTGAAGATGAAGTGGGAACATGGCTTAGGTAGCCATTGGACATCTTGGATTGGAATCTATGGGAAAATTTGATATTTTAACCACTATTGTAAAATCCTTGTGAGGAGTCTCCCAATATAAGCTTTCCCATGTGGTATATTTCTACACTTATGTCTTATCTACTCTTTGTGGATAAAACCCAAATTTTACTCATTTTTGTATCAAAATACCTGTTGCTCTTTCCCCCCTCCTCTGCTCCCCACTACTTAGTATAATGCTGTGTGTGTGTAGTAGGCACTCACTAGGAAAGGGAAAGATTGGGGGCCCACAACATTTCCCTTCCCCCTTCTCTTTCCCCCTCTTAGTGGCCTGTGTTCTAGGGGTGCTCTCCGACCTCTTCTCCCCTTTCCCTTAGGCTTGTCTGTTACAAGCCTGGAGAAATTTTAACGATCCCATCTAGTTGTCTCAGGAAGAGTCAATGGCACATCAGACATGATTAGAGAGAAACTTGGGACTTTTTAATTAAACTCCAAGTCTAGTGGGAGTTTACTCAGGCTGATTGATGTCTGTGTACCTAAGGGAGTCATTGTCTTTGAGAGTCATTGTATCAGAACCTCATGTTGGTGACTAAATCATACCAGAAAATGGGGCAGAGCAGTATGTTCTTGAACCCTGGCAAACTTTTGTGAGGTCAGATGTCTGCAAGAGTCCTGGAAGATGCTTATCTCTGAGTATCATAGTTCTGAGCCTTCATAGTTTCTACAAGGTGGAAAAAAAAGAAAAAGTCTGTGTGTGTGTGTGGGGGTGTGTGGTGGGAGGGATAAAGAAGGGGTTGCATGAATGGAACCAGAGCTTATAATTTGAGGTCAGTGTCAATATAAATGTTGTAATTCACAGCAGATGGCTTGCCTACCTCCTGTGCCTGTCATACATGTTCTTGATTAATGATGAATAATTATTTATTATTGTTTATTATTATTTATTAATAATGATGAATAATTACTTAATATCTGGAGTGTCATCACTGCTAATATGTCACAGCCTTAGTAATCTCTCGTGAGTTTTTCCAATGCCCTTTGGGTCACCTACAATTTTGATTCTTTTATAACAGTAGTGTTTTATAACTTGTAGCTGTACAACATCTCCAGGAGAAGAATGTTGATATCAAAATATATTATTTTGTGCCCAGGAGCAGCTTGGGATCATTGAAGAGGTATAATTTCCCAAATGTAATCTAACTGTCTCTTCTCCTTCTGTTTTATGCCCAGATCATTATTTATCTACAGTGATTATT
Source organism: Petaurus breviceps papuanus (assembly GCF_028583685.1). Classification (NCBI taxonomy): domain Eukaryota; kingdom Metazoa; phylum Chordata; class Mammalia; order Diprotodontia; family Petauridae; genus Petaurus; species Petaurus breviceps. The sequence continues at coordinate 1,401,266 of NW_027185810.1, forward strand.
CAAAATGTGCAGGTAGACTAATTCAATAGACTTCCCATCAAAAGGGCATGTCATGTCCATTGGGTTGCAACTATGTGAATCACTAGGTCAATGTCTTTTGAAAGGCTTAGAATTGCTTTGTGTTCCAGGGCCTGATGTAGTTAGAACAATATTATCTGAGAATAGGACTATCTGAAACAACTTTGAAAGGCTTTAGAACTCTGATCAACACAATGATAAATCATGAATCCAAAAGAATGAAGATGAAGCACTTCAGAGAGGTGATGAACTTAAAATGCAGAGTGGCATACATTTTCAGACATGGTCCATGTGGGAATTCTCTTCTCTTCTCTTCTCTTCTCTTCTCTTCTCTTCTCTTCTCTTCTCTTCTCT
>NW_027185810.1:1401737-1428045 GCF_028583685.1 Petaurus breviceps papuanus
TCCTTCCTTCCTTCCTTCCCTCCCTCCCTCCCTCCCTCCCTCTTTACTTGATTCTGAGGATAGATTAGCAGTCATCCTTATATTTAGCTGTAACTTCCTTATGGCTTCTGATTTAAATTTTAGGCAGAATATCAATATGGATATGGATTCTCCCAAACTGTATCTACTCATGGTTGCTTGACAAAGAAGTCACACTTATAAGACCCAATTTAGGAAATACTGATATTAAATATGACACAGAACTCAAGCCTCAGCCCCATATCTAATGGTCATGATATTTAAATATTTTATGTCACATGAGATGATATTTATACAACTCTTGTTTGTTAAAGAAAAACTATTGGAAAGAAAAATCTTGGATGGAGGTACAATCATAATATTACTTAGCAAATTAAATTTATTTTCTAACCCATTTCCTTACTTATTCATTTACTATTTGGAGCCACTGTGTTGCTAAGAACAATATGTGGAATTTATTTTCACATTAGACTTCCCTTCCCTGCCCTGTTGTGTTGACTCTGTCTGATTAAGTACAGGAATGGTAGCACTGCTCATTAAGAGGTAAAACAAACATTTCCCATCACACTTGTACACTTCATTTGCTTTGTGTTCTGGTTTGAGCCCATATTATCTCAGGTTACTTAGGCTACTCTTACAGTATTTGTAAAAATTGCTATTTGTAGCATAGTTTGTCAAAATAACTCAGGACATTTTTAGAAAGTAGATCAATTGATTCAACGAGATTTTTTTTTTCTCTCCATTATTGAAATATTTTCCCAGAATTTTGGTGAAGACTTTAGGTTTTTTTATCCTCTGGTTGTGATGAGGGATGGCTCACAATAGCTTCAGCAGGAACTCTGATCTTTACCTTAAGACCAGAAAACCTATGATTCAGTCTGGAAAGAATTCAGCTCAAGCCAAATTGGAGTCAGAGTTGTAAAAGTTTATTTTACACTTTACAGCGGGCAAAGGTTATTAGGCTGTACAGTGGGCAAGAGTTCTTTAGAGGACCTACAACCTTAAAGGGGTAGAATTAAGGTTTTTATAGGGTAATCCATAGTAGAACCTGTGCCAATTATGCTAACTAGGTGATTAAGGGGTGGGATTAGGGAGGAGTTAAGAAGTTCCCAGTCTGCCAACCATCAGTGTCATGTTTGACAAGATTGATGTCTGGGAACCAAGGCTTTCAAGGAGTTAACCTAGAGATAGGGTCCTGAAGGATTCATTGAGGCAGCCAAGGAGTCATCCTAGAGATAGGGTACCTAAGGATTCATGGGGGCAGCAGGACACTATACAAGGGGAAGATAATAGTTGCCTAAGCTGGAATGTCTGTAGGTACTTTTGTGAAGGATTCATAAGAATAGCCTGTTACTGTTCCAAGCTGAGATAGCTGTTGCTGGGCAGAGTTAATGCTCTGAGACTGGGGGGGGGAGGGGGGTATGATTTTACAAACTGGTTTTACAGACTGATGTTACAAAGTAGTATTACAAATTGACGTTAAAAATATAGATCCCAAGCACCCCACCATTACTGATGTTACAAATTGGTATTACAAATTGAGTTTACAAATTGATTTTACAAACATAGATCCCAAGCACCCCATCAAGTTGGAGGAAAAAAAAAACCCAAACAAACCCAAATCTCTACAACTTGTTCAAATAGATCATGAATTGAGTAATTTTTGATTAGCTGGGTCAGGACTTTAACTATTCTATGGTCATCTATTCATTTGGGTATGCTTAGTATTTAGCTAGAAATCTACCCTCTTCTTACTCTTGCACTAAAGTTATTTGCATTTTTATTTGCTTCCCCTAAACTATTTCTGGGGGTTTTGTCACAAAATTTCTGCATACCATCAGTTAGAACTAAAGAAGACTAGGGCTTTGTTCCAAGAGTCCGAAATTTAGTGGGCACTACAGCACCATTAGGGGTACACTTTCTCCTGTGCTCCAATCTCTTTTGCCCCCTCCCTAGGGGTGGCTAGCCCCTCAGGAATATTAAAACTTCAGGGTGTTCCAGGGCATGCTTCCTCCTCTCACACATCCTAACTGAATTCCCTCTCTAATATTCCTTGCCCTTCCCTATGCGCCCAGATCTCCAACCTGCCTGCCCCATGATTGCAGCTCTGCATACAAGTCTGGTAGTGATGGATCTGTAGAAGATGAGCTTTGGCAAGACAGCTTTTTGTACCCTGGTTGACTCTCGACTCTGATTGGAGGCCTGGAGGGCGGAGCAATAAACTCCTCGGAAAGTGTTCTTTTATAGAGGGCTAGGAACTTTCCCTATAACTCTCATAGTCCATTAGCTGCTCTGATTGTTTTCGATTGCACAGAACCTCCTGCTCCCAGGTGGCACTACCCACCCCTCCCCGCTTTTCAGCTTCTTCCTCTATTAGATTGTAAACTCCCAGAGGTCAGGAACAATCTTTTTCTTATTTATATCCTCAGCACCTAGGGGAGCATAGAAGGCATGCTTATTGAATTGCTAATTGATTTCACTAATTGTTAATCGAAATGTATATTGAATTGAATTACCTTTCCACATTCTTTTGGTTCCCCTCTCCCTATCAGCTCTGGATAATCATCTTGCTTTCAGCTGGCTATCTGCTCCCACTAGGGTGTTAACCCACCTAGAGCTATTTTCATTTTAATTAAGATCCTCTTAAAGATGTAAATATGGAAATAAGTGGTAAGAAAAATGCTTTTTAGTCATTGGAGGGGGCCCTGCCCATCATTCCTCATAGTATATCAAACAAGTACCCCCCAATTCTCCCAGATTGCAAGGCTCAGCATTGAAAATTGGAGTCTCTGAATAATATTAATCTGAGGTACTCACAAAAACATGGGGATGGGCTATCACTAACTGAATCCACCAAGTATTTTGACCATATCTATATATGCCATGGTCTGGAAACATAATTGAAGCGTCATTTGGGTAGAGAATGAGGACTGAAACTGGGGTAAGAAAAGCTGTCTTTAGAAACAGATCCTGAAAGGATTACTAAACATATGCTTTGCATTACATGCTTAGCTAGGTCAAAGGAGGAAGAATGTATTCTATCCACTCTGCTTAAGTTTCTTACATGTGAAAAAAAGATCCTGTTGTTTCTTCTTTGGTTTCACTATTTATAGTATATGATCTCCTAGTTCCTCTTTAGGTTTTCAGGAGTTAGTACTGAATTTTATGTGATTAACAGGCATGTGATTAAAGATTCCCAGTGTTTAGGGGTCTCCGGTGTTAATAGAATCGAGACTACTCTGGGTACCTACACTCTTGGGTGAAACATATTAGGTTTTTTGTTTTTTATTGTACAGTACATATATTAAAATTTAATCTGTATCATTAACATTTTCTCCATCACTTTTTCTTTAGACAATCAACAATGAAGCCTTAATCTGTAGCATTTGCTGATTTATTTTATTTTTTAAAATTTAATTTTTCTTGCTTATGTTTTGAGTTCAGAGTCGTCTGCCTCCTTCCCTCCCTCCCAGCCCTGCACTAAAGAAGGCCAATATTTGACATGGATACACACATGCACACATATACATGGAACCATACAATACATACTTCCATATATCAGTTCTTTCTCTGGATGTAGATAGCATTTTCCTTCATAAGTCCTTTGTAGTTGATTTGAATGATCACATTTTATAGCTTAGTCATTCACAGTTACTCTTCAAGCAATATTGCTATTACCTGTATACAACCTTCTCTTGGTTCTGATCATTTATTTCACTCTGCATTATTTCATGCACATCTTTCCATGTTTTTCTGAAACCAATCTGCTCATCATTTTTTTTTTTTGCCTTTTTTTGGAGGGCAATTGGGGTTAAGTAACTTGCCCAAGCTTACATGGCTAGTATTTTTGTGTGGGTGTTGTGTCTTAGGCTGGAACTGAACTTGGGTCCTCCTGACTCCAGGGCTGACAATTTACTCACTGCGCCACCTAGCCTCTGCCCTGCTCATCATTTCTTATAGCACAGTAGTATTCCATCACAATCATATATTACCATTTATTCAGCCATTCCCCAATTGATGGGCATCCCCTAATTTTCTAGTTCTTTGCCACCACAGACAGACCTGCTATAAAAATTTTTAGAAAATCTAGGCCCTTTTCCTTTTTCTCTGATCACCTTGGTAAACAAACCTAATAGTGGTATTACTGGGTCAAAGGGTATATTTAGTTTTAGAATTCTTTGGGCATAATTTCAAATTGCTCTCCAAAATGGTTGTGTATGTTCACAGTTCCACCAATAATGTATTAGTGTCCCAATTTTCCCACATCCCCTCCAACATTTACCATTTTCCTCTTCTATTTTAGTCAATCTGATAGGTGTGAGATGGCACCTCAAATTGCTTACATTTTTATTTCTCTAATCAATAATGATTTAGAGCATTTTTCATATGACTATAGATAGCTTTAATTCCTTCTTCTGAAAACTGCTTGTTCATATCGTTTGACCATTTATCAATTAGGTAATGACTTGTATCCTCGTGAATTTGACTCAGTTTTCTATGTATCTGTGAAACTGGACATAAAATCTCCCCCAGCCCCAGTTTTCTTCTTTCCTTCTAATCTTGTTTTAATTTGAAAATTTTAATTTTTATAGCTGAGGATATCTTGATTGAGAGTACAGGAATTCAAAAGAGAGCTTCCTTCTTGATCCTTGCCCAATCTTGGAGCTCAGACCCATTTACTGACAAAATGGCAGTGGGATGGGCATGATAAGGAGGATTACTGAGTGCCAAAAAAAAAAAAAACAACCCTCCATTGCACAGAATTACTAGAGGTACACACAAGACCCTCTGCAACTCTGAGAAGACTCAGTGCTAGGAGGAATATAGAAGAGGAGGATAGACAGGAATGTCTCACTTCCTTGGTCCTCATAAGACAAGGAATTGACTTAAAAGGCAGTGGGAAGGATAGAAGGACAAGAGGTTATGTTCAGAAGAGGTAATTTCAGGGTTCAAGATCACAGTGTTGGCACAATTTTGGGTGCTGGAAAGTGATGGCACTTTCCATTCTTTACCCCATCAAGCTATGACCTTCAGAGAAGCATGATGTCACCATTTGGGTGTGTGGTTCCCTGAGGGAGAAAGCTTTTGTACGTCCCTATATCCAGTTAAATTCTGTTGGGACCTATGAAATGTTAGATGCTTCCCAGAAACTCGTAGGTACTTCTTTCTCTCTGGTGTCTTACTTGCTTCTCTCCCCACCCCCTTCTTTGTTGCAGCACAGGCTGGATCTAGTCCTATATACAAGGTATATACCTATATACCAGGTAAAATTTCTTTTAGAAGATGTGTTTTTCTACCTAATGAGGGCATATCATTTATCTGTGTTATGCTCTGGGCTTCTTTTTTGGGTAGATAACTTCCAAATGATATTTTTCGTTAACAGTGAACACTGGGGAAAATGAATGTAAATTGTTGGTTGCCTTTGTTAGATCATGAATTCCATTAAAAAAAAACAACCACCAAACCCGAAAGCCCCATTTCAAGCTGAAGACTTTAACCTTGCCCTATTGCTTAAACCCAAGATATACCTAAGTTGACTATATGCTAGTCTAATAAAGGTATGACCACCCTTGTGGGGTAACTGAGGTAGAGTGGAAATGTAGGTTATGGGACTTGAAGTTGATGAACCAATTGATTAAGTATTCCAGGAAATATCAATAAGAAGAGTTTTTCCTAAGCATGAGGGGAGGGTTTGGGCTGGAGAGAAAGACTATGATCCAGGAATAGAGTTCCCTTAATAAAGTAGGAAGAGTTACCTGGAGGCTGGCACATGACAGCAATAAGATTCTACAGAGCCACGACTTGGGCAACATAACTGGAATTTTGCCTTGAAGAATTTTATTAGGCATTTATAACATGTAAATTCCTTCAGTGTTATAGAAGTAACTGAGCTTTGTACTTAAGAAGAATAGTTAAAGTAAGAAGTTACCAGGTTTATTTATGGTAGTTGCACCCTAGACCATACCTCTCCTCCCACCACAGGCCAGTGTTCTGGGGTTTTTGTCTTCATCACACCCAGAGGAATTTATTTTAAAATACTGAATTTGAAGGTGGATTTTATGCTTCTCGCCTTTCATGCATTTTGCACCCTTTGTCCTAGACACCAAAATTTGCCTGAATGGTTCTGAGCATCTGGACAAAGATTGATAAAAGTGGAATAGAACCTCAAAGCAAGAGAGGCTGATGAAAGATGGAGGAACATGATGGTTTTAGAACTGGCATGGAGAGCAAGGTTTACGTTGATTACTTTTTCTGGGTGAAGGTCATGGGACCAGCGAAAAAGAATAACCAGAGCTGGATGGGGTAGCAACAGATTTTCTATTAGAACAAGGATTCTTTTATTTGTTGGTTTGTTTTTCAATTTCTTTTTATTTTTAGACCTGGAGTTTTCCCCCACACTTTCCATGCCCCCATTGAGAAAGCAAGAAAAACCAAACCTGTTATAAACATGCATAGTCAAGCAAAATAAATTTCCATATTGGGCATGTCCAAAAAATGTGTGCTTCATTCATTGTCACCTCTTTATCTGGAAAGGGGGTAGTGAGTTTCCTTATGAGTCCTCTGGAATTTTTGTGCATGGTAATTGTGTTGAGCAGCATCTCTAATTCTCCTAAAGTTGTTTCTTTACAATATTGTTGTTATTGTATAAATAGTTCTAGTTCTGCTCACTACACTTTCCATTAGTTCATACAAGTCTTCTTATAGTTCTTTGAAAGCATCTTTTTCATATATTTTTTACAGCACATTCACATGTCATAAAATATTTACCCATTCCCCAACTGATGGATATCCTCACAGTTTCCAATTCTTTGCCACCACAAAAGGAGCTATTATAACTATTTTTGTACATATGGATCATTTTCCTCTTTCTTTGATGCCTTTGGAGTGTAGACCTAGTAGTGGTATCGCTGGTTCAAAGGGTATGTAAATTTTTATAGCTTTTTGGGCACAGTGCCAAATTGCTTTCCAGAATGGCTGGACCATTTCACAGTAAAACAGAGGTTCTTAACTTTTTTTTTCAAGTGCCATAGACCCCTTTGAAAGTTTGGTGAAACCTATATGGATCCCTTTTCTGAATAATGTTGTTAAATGTGAAAATAAAATATGAAGGATTACAAAGAAAACCAATTATATTAAAATATAGTTATCACATTTTTTTTAGAAACATTTCATGGACCCCAGGTTATGAACCTTTGTAGAAAAATGCATATTTCTGAGAGCACCAGAAGATGGAAATAGTGAAATCTAGAGTGAAGGAGAGGTTGTGGAGGTTCCATAGGGTATGATGAAAGGTCAAGGAAGACTAGATGCTGAGTAGAGATAAGGCTCAGACTGATAGAGGTAAGAAGATGAGGCAGGTGAAGGCATATTGTCAGAGCAGGAGGTGGAAGTTATAGGATTAGGGTAGTATAATTTGTTTGGAGACCTTAGTTGATTGAGAAGAATTACAGAATTGTTGGCAGCTGTATAGTTTGTGTTATGAAGGAGGCTACTAATTCTGGGAAGAATGTCTTAGGGTAGGGACAAACATTTATTCGTAATCTCCCAGGATCATAGATCTTGATTTGGAAGGGCCACAGATTTGGTTATCTAGTCCAACAGGGTGAGAGAAGTTAAATGACTTGCCCAAAGATACACAGGTAATGAGTGTAAGAGGTGTGATTCGAACTCTAGTCCCCAGATTCCAGAGAAAGGGCTACTCTTCATCACAAACCTTATGAGGGTCTGATGCTGGCCCAGGAATGGTGATGTGGAGGGTTGTGTGGCGGAAGAAGCTACTCTCCTTCATTGCTCACTACTATACTCACTATTATATACTGAGAGTTGGGACCCTGGTGACTGAGGCTGTATTTATTCTCCCTCATCCTCTTGGACCAGGTGATAATGGAGGATACACAGAGTTCCTTTTCCACAGATGGTAATGTCAGATAGTACACTCTGTGAGGAGAAATAGATGACCTTTCTGTAGAACAAAATGGTGTCCCAAAAGGTTGTGTAATAAGGAGGCAAGAACACCAATGGCAAAAGCTGCCAGGGCTCTTCACAAGATTTCTTTTCCTTACAACCTTTTAAGTCAATCAAACAACAAGTATTCATTAATTACATAATTATGTATCAGGCACTGGACAGGATGCTGGGGGTTGTGATTTAATCGTTTTCAGTTGTGTCTGACTCTTTGGTACCCCTTTTGGGGTTTTCTTGGCAGAGATACAAGTGGTTTGCCATTTTTTCTCTAGCTTATTTTATAGATGTGGTAACTGAGGCAAACAAGGTTAAGTGACTTGCCCAGGGTCACACAGCTAGTAAACATCCGAGGCCAGATTTGAACTCAGGAAGATGGGTCTTCCTGACTTTAGGCCTGATACTCTGTCCACTGTACCAACTAGTCATTCATGCTGGGAAAAAAAGTGCAAAGAATAAACTGATCCTTATCCACAAAGAGCTTATATTGCAATGGGGGAGACAGTAAGCACATATAAAAATGTATACAGTATAAATACAAAGTTAATAAGTATATACACATGCACAGTTATGAACTACGAGCTCCTAAGGGGGGGAGGGCACTAAAAATTGGTGGGGGGACTTATAGGAACTCAGGAAATGCTTCTTTTCACTCCGAACTCCCAAGTCAAGTCCTGGGGCTGATGAGAGTAGCTCAAAGTTACAAAATGTTCATCATGGGCAGTGGGTAGGAAGGAATGACAGTGGAAGAAAGAATATGGAGGTGGTACTGACAAGACCCAGCAGACTAAGACACAGCTCCAGAGCTATAACATATCATCCACTTATATCAAATACAGGGCAACAAGAGATGCAGATGACAAGAATTCAAGCTGGCTTCTTGAGTTTCTAAATAATGGGCCTCACGGGACCTGGACTGAACCAAATGAAGTGGCAGCTCTTTGATTTCTTCCTTCAATGGCAAAGGATGAATCTCTTCCGAAAGTTCCTTTGCCTTTCTAAAGGATTAGATAATCCCTACAGTTTCTTTCAACTCTTAAGATTGTATGATTCTGTTTTCTAGGGTTCTGTTATCTGACAGGTTGCCTTTCCTTCCCTAGATAATATTTGTTAAAAAGTGCTGTTTTTCATATTCAGAGATAATACTTCTAGTCCACTATCAAGAGGGTTAGAATTAAAAAAAGTTTACCAAGAAGTCAATAATGGGTTTGCAGTGATTCATCTTGACTCTTTTGTGAATTCCCCTTTGTATATCCAGCAGTATGCTTTTATAAGATGGCTCGCTAGGAGTTGGAATAAAGTCTGTAGTTGTGGAATGGAACAAAGTTAACTGGAGCATATGGAGATTGTGCTCATGACCTTGTCTTCATTAGCAAAATGCCCTGAATAACTGAGTTAACCAGCTAAAGATTCCAAGGAATATGTCTGTCTAGAGACTATGCTCATAGCACTTCCCTGGGCACTCTTGTGTTTAAACAGCATTTGGAATGACAGTTTTCTTTGTCCCTGGTGCCTTTGTGTTCCAGGTTGCTACACAAACCTTTTGATTTTCATTGATTTTTTGGAAATAGTATAATATGAAAAAAGCAATGGGTTGGAAATCAGGGGACTGAGGATCCTAACTCTAGCTCTAACTCACTGATAAACCTCAGTTTCTGCTTCCATAAAATAAAGGAATTGGATTTCATGATTTCTAATGTTCCTTTCCATCCCTAACATACAATGATTATCCTCTGATTACAGTATATCATTTACTTAATTTTCCTGCGGTTAGAGTTTCTCAAATTTGCATTGATCCAGTTTCTATTTTCCATTCATCTAATTTCTGTTTTATATTGATTGTACTGGGGAAAAGTGTCTAATGATAATCTCAAGTATCGCTCATCTCTCAGGGGAAAATGTTCTGTGCTAATTTATACTATGGTTCTTACACTGATTACTTGAAGGGAAAATATTTAATCAAAGAAAGTTCTTTCTTATCTATCTTTACCCTTAACTACTTGGTTTGATCTATTCTCCCATTAGAATTCAAACCTATTACTAAAAATAATGGTTTGGAAAACTTGGAATAGATAAGATTTTCAGGTGTCTGACTTCTTCCAATTATGAACACATTCTTCTTTTCTTGTTACTCCCAACTCCTTCTTTTCCTGCCATCTTCTTTATTCTCTGTAGAGTATTTTTTTCCTTTTTTTTTGGGAGGGCAATTGGGGTTAAGTGACTTGCCCAAGGTCACACAGCTAGTTTTGTGTGTGTGTGTGTGTGTGTGTGTGTGTGTTAAGTGTCTGAAGCCGGATTTGAACTCAGGTCCTTCTGATTCCAGGGCCGGTGTTCTATTCACTGTGCCACCTAGCTGTCCCTAGAGTATTTTTTAAAAAAGAAAAATAAACTTTTTTAGGTTAGCTGTTTTATTTTTGTTCTGTTGACCTTTTGTTGTTTGTTACAAACATTTCCATATTACCCCCAATGTTAAGAAGTGTCTCAAAGTAAACCAATGAAGCAAAACTAACAATAGTGACTTCATCGGAAAATACATGCAGCATTCCACATCTGTAGCACTACTCAACCTCTCTAAAATTAAAAAAATGAACAGAAATCTGTTTCTCTTCCTCTCAACCTATACCATGAAAAAAAGAGAAAAGAAGAACAAATTCCTCATAATGAATATACATAGTCAAGCAAAACAAATTCCCTCATTGACTGTATAAAAAAATGTGTGTGTGTGTGTGTGTGTGTGTGTGTGTGTGTGTGTGTGTGTAATTCTGCACTCTAAGTCTATCTTCTGTCAGGAGGTGGATACCATATTTCATCATTGGTCCTCTAAAATCTGCAATGGATATTTTATTGATTATAGTTCTTATAGCTTTCAAAATTGTTTGCCTATATAGTATTGCTATTAATATATAAATATATAAATTCTTCTCTGATTCTGCTTATTTCATTCTGCATCAGTATGTAAAAGTCTTCAAAATTGTTTGTTAATATAATGTAACATATGATGATATATAATATTATATAACATCTTTATTATTTGTATTATATCCATGTTTTCATATTATACAATATATAATATAATGTTATATTAAATCATGTCACTATTTTCAATTCTGTTCTATTGAATGTCTTTTCTAAGAGGACTCTGACATTATCACTAATTTGAAGAGCAGAGCTAGAGCTGTAGAGAATTGAATATATTCACTGTCTTTATGAATTTGGCTTGAAGGACAGAGATTCTAAAAAAACTAAATTCACAGGAATTTAGTTTAAGGTTGAAGGGTTTGGGTGATCTTTTTTCTTTTGGTGTGGAAAGGAGCATATTGGAGAAGTGGTGTTATTTTCACAATATTTTGTTTCTAGGCAGTCTTTTGCTGGTAGAAATGAGTAAACAAGTCCTTTAGCAAAGAATAAAGAATGACGATGTCTCTTTCTTCATTTCTCTTCTGTTACCTTTCTGACCTTTTGCAATGAGGTGTCGTTTAAGAAGAATTTTCTTCTGTGAAAATCTGACTTCAAAAGCCATGTATGGACCAGATTCCTCTTAGTGTCTATGGATATTCCTTTTAAAGTATATTACTATCATCTTAAAATGGAATCAATTCCAATATAGCTAGGCCTATTCTCATTATTTTACAGTAGTTCTTGCCACAAGAATGAATCTACTTATACCAGATGGGAAATAAAGCTCTCCAATTGTAATTCTTTGTACATAGGCCATGATGGCACTGAGCAGATGGAAGAACAAGTTATATGATTATGTAAGTCTGTGATTATAATGGAAAACTTCTGATAGAATCCAGGAAAGGTAAAAAGAACAAGACACTGAAACAAAAGCACAGCCAAAATTTGGATTGACTATGTCTTTTTTTCTTAGTATATGGGCCAGGGCCAGTATATGGATAGCATAACATTGCTTGGTCTATTGTCCAAGGTTCAGGGCTTAGAAGTATGAAATCTGGGCTCTGGTTGGGTCCTGTCAAATGACCTTGGGATATCGGTCTTCAAGATGGTTCTCTTGTCACTATTAAAGCAAGGATAAAAAATAAATAGCATCGCACTGATGGAGAAATCCAAGGAAAACCTATAGCAAACATATTATGCCAGCCCAGCTTTGCACAAAGAGACAGAAATCTGTGGGCACTAGATAAAGGATGTTTCTATAAAAGTCTGACCAGGGAGTATATCCCATTGAAGCATTCCAACACACATGGCAGAAGTGAGGATGGGGGGTCTACAGTCAGCAGCAGAGTATGGGGGTAGACAGATGGGGACTCTGGACCAATGACACATGGAAACTTGTTACTGTCTCATTCTGTCTCAGGACAGAGAGAAAAAGTCTGGGGTGCTAGGACTGGAAGGTAGGGGCAATAATAAAGGTTTCCCTTATCAGAATATATTCCCCAGTGTAGAGCACCTTTTATAGACCTCTTAGCCACTGTACCAGTCACCAGTTCTGGATTAATCCTGCACTATCAGCTCATTCACATGAATAGACCAACCCAGTGCACTGGGCTGACTGGATGTAATGGAAATGCAAATTTGGAAGATCTTTCCTGGCCCTAGGCTAAAGTGCACCTGAAGCCTTGGGTGGGAGGCTTGTTTTTCAGTAAATACTTCTTGATTGGCCAGTGAGTCAATAAGGTTGTTACATTTTCTGAGCCAGGAGAAGGCTATATAAGCCCTGATGTGTAGCTTTGTTTTGGGACTCACTTTGAGAAGTGTTCTGTGATTTGATCTGAATTCTGGGAAGCCGTTGTTGAGAGTCCCCCGGCTTTGAAAAACCCAGATGTGGAAACCCAGATGTTGACTGGGTATGGATGTAATGGTTGGACAGTTTGGAAAGCTGTCTACTTGATCTGTTAATGTCTTGATAATTCTGTCTGTATATTTTGAAGTTTGGGGTGCTGACCTTTTTCCCCTGAACAAGGTAAACAATATATGTCTGACTGATTAAAGTAAGCTTGTTAACCCATTTTGAGTTGCTTTCCTTTATCAAAGCAGATCCAAGAACCTGTGGTAGCTGCAAACCCTGAGGACGTGCTTGGGGTGCTTGCTGCTACACTGGAGCAGCTCCTGGGATCCCTGAAGAACACAAGACTTGCTACCTGGACCCTACATGGTCGAGTTCAGTACCAAAGAAGACTCTACCATTTCTTCTAGTAGTATACAGAAACTTGACTTGATACAAGTTCACCAATTTAATTAATATGAATGGGAAAACAAGTAAACCCAGGAAACAATGATGGTAAAGAAATGTTATAGAGCCAGAGATGCTTAAGACACAAATCCAGAAGAGGAAAACTCATATGGTCTACAAGCAAATCCTCAAAGAAGGACACAGATTTGCCAGAAATGCTACTAGAGTAACAGGAAGAAATGAAATAAGAGTTTTAAAATGGTTACATAAATTGAATGAGAGCTCTAGAAAAAAAGAATGGGGAAGGGGAAAAAAGTTCTACAGGCAAGAACATGAAAGCAAAGGAGAGCTCTAGAGGAAAGAATTAGAAGGAGAATTGTTTATTATAGGAGGTTAAAACCTTACTCAAGTAAAGGACTCCTAGAAAATTAGATTGGATCAGACAGAGATTGGTGACTTCATGAGAAAATAAGAAATTCTGGAACAAAATCAAGACTGAAAAGATATCAGAAAATGTAAAATATCTATCAAAAACAATTGACTTGGGAAGTAGTCAATTGGGAGAGATAATTTTAGAGTCATCAGATTGCTGAAAATGTCAACCAAAATGTTTTAAGAAATCATGAATGAAAACTACCCCTGGCCTGTTAGAATGATAGAACAGAATGAAAAAAATCCCCTGAGCCCCTCCTGAAAGAAATTCTCAAAATGAAAGCTCCCATGAATTTAACATAGTTAAAATCTAGAGCTTTCAGGTTAAAGAAAAAATACAGCAAGCTGTTGAAAAGAGTTAAGTGCCAAATAACCATACTGAGGGTGACAGAAGACCTGTTGGCTTGCACTCTAAAGGAGAGGAGAACTTGTAATATAATGTTGTAGAAGGCAAAAGATAAAGGATTATGATCAAGACTAACCTATCTGTCAATGCTAAGTATAATCTAAAGAGGGGAAAATGGACTTTTAATGAAACAGAAGATTTCCAAGTATTCTTGATGAAGAGACTAAAAGGGCTAACTAAATGCGTACAATTACTTAGAATTGAATGAATAAAGTCAAGAGAAACAGAGAAAAGTACATATATTTGAGCAATTGGAAGGAATTATTTGGCAGTGAAATGTTTTTATTCTTTTATTTCATTCTATTCTATTCTGTTCTCTTCATATTTGGAGAAGAAACAAGGTTCTCTTAGAACCCTAATGTCTTCATAGGTCATAAAGACAATAAATAAAACTGAAGATCAGGTATTGTTTTGTTATCTTTTATTATATTTTGATGATCTTAAGATAAAAAAGAAAAAAAGAACTACAAAATAAAATGTTAGAAAAAAGATAGAGGAAAGAGGTAGAACACATTATCTTACATAATTGAGATGAATGAGAAGACTACACAGCATGGAAGAAGAAGTGAAAAGAATGGTCTACACATGATCCTCACATTCATTTGAACACACAAACAGAGTTTGGTATAGAAATAGGTTAAATTCAACAGGGAATTAGGCAGGGAGAGGAAAAGGGTAACTAAAAGGGAGGGCAGGTTCAAGGAGAAATTAGTCATAAGCAAAAGCAATTACTTTATATTCAAAGGGTTAAGCAGGGAATTAAAGGAAAGAAAGAAAGGCTCTGTGATTAGAGACTGGGAGAAAGGAAGAAAAGAAAAGTGTTGGAAGGGAAACATGGTATTACATATAGTTATTAATGTTGAGCACACTTCTCCCTCAACATATTTTTTTTTTACTTTTTTTTGGAGGGCAATTAGGGTTAAGAGACTTGTCCAAGGTCACATGGCTAGTAAGTGTTAAGTGTCTGAGGCTGGATTTGAACTCAGGTCCTCCTAAATCCACGGCCGGTTCTCTATTCACTGCATCACCTAGCCGCCCCTCAACATAATTTTTTTTCTTTTAAAAAGAGAGGCTCAAGTGACAAAGTGAAAAAGAAATGTAAAAGGACAGAAAGGAATATTATACACAATAATCTCAACAGAATGTGAATAGAATGAATTCACCTATAAACTTAAGAATGGGTTAGAAAATAGACTCTAAGAATATGTTGTTTGTAAGAAATACCCTTGAAACACAAATATTCACACAGATTTAAAAAAATACGGAGTTGGAGTAAAATGTATGGTGTTTCATGAGGCAGCTAGGTGGTACAGTGAATACCACACTGGGCCTGGAGTCAAGAAAACTTGAGGTTTACTTGACACATTTACTAGCTGTTTGACCCTGGCCAAATCAGACCTCTGTCTGCCCTCAGTTTCTTCAACTGTAAAATGGGGAAAATAATTACCTACTTACCAGGGTTGTTATGAGGATCAAATGAAATAATATTTGTAAAGTGCTTAGAATAGCGTCTGGCACTTAAATGATTATTTTATTCCTTTCAGGTGAACTAAAAAAGACAGGAGGCAACAATTATTATCCCAGACAAGACAACAATAAAAATCAGGTGGATTAAAAGAGATTAAACAGGGAAATTAAATTATGCTTTAAGACAGTATAGATAATGAATTAATAGCAATACTTAATAGATATACACCAAATGCAAAAGCATGTAAATTTTTAATGAGAAGTTAGGAGAAATAGACAATAAACTTTAATAGTAGGAAACCTCACTATGTTTATTTCAGACATAGACAGTTCTAATCAAAAGATGATCCAGTAATAAGGTAAAATAGAATTAGGAGAACAATTTATACAATGATATTATAGAAAAAAACAGTTTGAAAAACTTTGGAGGGAGTCAAGATGGCAGAGTAGAAACAGGACTTTTTTTTTTTTAAGCAATCGGGGTTAAGTAACTTGCTCAAGGTTACACGGCCAGGTGTTTCTGGGTGGGTGCTAAGTGTCTGAGCCCGGGATTCGATCTCCAGAGGTCTTCTCAACACTGGAGCCGGTGCTTTTACTCGCTGTGCTACCTGGCCGCCCCAGAAACATGACTTCTGTGAGGCTCCAGCTTCCACCTCCTCCAATTCATGTAAAAAATGACTCTAGACAAACTTTGGAATTACAGAACCCACAAAATGACAGAGAGAAGCTAACCTCCTACTGAAGACAGCCCAGCAGGCTGGCAGAAAGGGGCCAGAGCAGCACTCTGGGAGCCAAACCCAGCCCCAGGTGAGCCTGAGGTTTTAGCCTGAGGGCTGCCTGACCAGCTGCTGGATGGAGGGACTTCAGATCACCAACAGCTGTGGCAGTTTCCAGAATTATCAACCCATAAACGCCAAAGACAAAGTGAGAGGTCAGTGTAGACTTTGCAGGAACAAGGAATTTGGGAGTGTGGTCTGGCCTTTATCCCTGGGGTGAGAAGCCGTTGAGGCTCCCTGGGCTTGTTGCCACTGACCACGTGGCTGCTTCAGAGCCCCAGGACTGCAGATTGTAGGAGGACCAAGCAACCAGTCTGAGGGGTAATCACTCTTGCTTCAACCTGCTTGGATCTGGATTGCTGTCTAGGGTGGAGGTTCTGGGATGCATGACCAGTGTGCCAGAGCATGGGGAGGCTTCAGAGAGGGCAGCCAACTAATAGCTCCGGCAGCTGAGAAAACCCAGTGTTTGGGACAAAGCTCCCCTGTCTGGTAGCGGAGTTCTACTGTGGCAAAAAGCTCAAAAGTCAAGTAATTGAGTGGCAACATGAGCAGGCAAAGGAAGCAAACCGAACAGAGCGATCCAACTTTACACTCCTATTTTGGGGACAAAAAGGATCAAAGCATGGAATAGGAGGAAGACAAGGAATTCAGAACTCCTGCACCAAAAGCTTCCAAGAAAAATATGAGCTGGTTACAGGCCATAGAGGAGCTTAAAAAAGATTTTGAAAATCAAATAAGAGAAGTGGAGGAAAAATTGGGACGAGAAATGAGAATGATGCAAGAAAATTATGAAATGAGAGTCAACGACCTGACTGAAGAAAATAACAACTTAAAAAATAGACTAACCCAGATGGCAAAAGAGGCTCAAAAAGGCAATGAGGAGAATGCCTTACAAAGCCGAATTTGCCAGATGGAAAAAGAATCTCAAAAGCTCACTGAAAAGAATTGTTCCTTCAGAATCAGACTGGAGCAAATGGAAGCTAGTGATTTTATGAGAAATCAAGATACTATTAAACATATCCAAACAAATGAAAAAATAGAAGGCAATGTGAAATATCTCACTGGAAAAACCACTGACCTGGAAAATAGATCCAGGAGAGATAATTTAAAAATTATTGGACTACCTGAAAGCCATGATCAAAAAAAGAACCTAGAAATCATCCTTCAAGAAATTCTCAAGGAAAATTGCCCTCATGTTTTAGAACCAGAGGGCAAAATTGAGGTTGAAAGAATCCACTGATCACCTCCTCAAAAAGATCCCAAAAAGAAAACTCCTAGGAATATTATAGCCACGTTCCAGAGTTCCCAGATCAAGGAGAAAATATTACAAGCAGCCAGGAAGAAACAATTTTAATATTGTGGAAACACAATCAGGATAACACAGGATCTGGCAGCTTCTAAACTAAGGGATTGAAGGGCTTGGAATATGATATTCCAGAAGGCAAAGGAGCTAGGATTAAAACCAAGAATCACCTACCCAGCAAAACTGAGTATCATGTTTCAGGGGAAAATATGGTCATTCAGTAGAATAGAAGACTTTCAAGCATTCTTGCTGAAAAAAACCAGAGTTGAATAGAAAATTTGACATTCAGATACAAGAAGCAAGAGAAGCATGAGAAGGTAAACAGGGAAAAGAAATCATAAGGAACTTATCAAAGTTGAACTATTTACATTCCTACATGGAAAAATGATAATTGTAACTTATGAAACTTTTCTCACTATGAGAATAGTTGAAGGGAATAGAAATGTATATATACATACATACATATATATGTATACATACATACAGGAGGGTATATGGGTGTATGAATACATATGTGAGTGTGTGTGTATATGTGTACAGGTATACACAGAGGGCACAGGACCAATTTAATAGGAAGAGATGATACTTAATTTATGTTTATTTTCATTGCTACATGGAAAAAAGAATAATTGTAACTTATGAAACTTTTCTCAGTAGTTGAAGGGAATAGAAATATATAGATGTCTATATATGAGGATATATGGGCATATGAATACATATGTGAATGTGTGTATATATGTTTAGAGGTATACTTAGATAGAGGGCACAGGACCAATTTAACAGGAAGGGATGATACTTAAAAGGTGAAATTAAGAGGTGAGAGAAGCATATAATGAGAGGAGATAGGGAGAGACAGAACAGGGTAAATTATCTCATATAGAAGAGGCAAGGGAAAACTGTTACAATGGAGGGGAAGAACAAGAAGGCAAAAGGAAATGAGTCAACCTTATTCTCATTGAATTTGGCTTAGGGAGGGAATGACATGCACACTAAATAGGGTATCTCACCCTACAGAAGAGTAGAGGGGAAGGGAATGAGAGGGGGGATAATGGAAGGGAGGGCTGGCTGGTGGGGAGGGAAGTTGGAATCACCCACTTTTGAAAAGGGACAGGATCAAAGTAGAGAATAGAACAAGTGGGGGGTGGGATAGGATGGAGGGAAATATAGTCAGTCTATCACAATATATCCACTATGGAAATGTTTTGCATAACACACATGTACAACCTATATTGAATTGCTTATCTTCCCAGTGAGGGTGGGTGACAAAGGAGGAAGGGAAAGAATCTGGAATTCAAAATTTTAAAATCAAATGTTTAAAAAAATACGTATGTATATGATTATTTTACATGTAACTGGAAAATTAGATATACAGGTACTGGGGCATAGGGATCCACTGTGCCCTACTGGAAAGTTGGAAGGGATATGGGGGAAGATATGGGAGAGAGCAGATTGGGGGAGGGAATATTCAGTGGGATTGCTGTTTTGGGGTGGTGGATAGGGGAAAATGGGGAGAAAATTTGTAACTCAAAATCTTGTGGAAATGAATGATATAAACTAAAAAATAAAAAAGAGAAAAAAGAGAAAAAGGAAACAAACACTTTCATCAATAAAAAAGAAAGAACAGATCATTGAATTGGGCGTGTAACTAAATGACACTGGGCAAATCATTCAGTCTCTATCTACATTCACGAAAAACTAATAAACATGTGTCTGATAAAGAAAAAAGAATGTTGTTGCTCTATGATTTCCACTTGTGTAATTACTGATGGATGGTAATGATGCTAGACATTTTGGGGGTGAGATAATGTTCATCTATATTTCTTACATGCACCAAGTGATACATAAAGTATGGGCCAGGTTATCCTGGCACAACCTAAGGAGGATTCCCATTGATCCATTAACTCTCAGAGAAAGGGCTGATCCTTCAGATCGTACTAGCACATCTAGCCCATGTTCCACGCTCACCTCTGCATGTGGCTGTAGCAGCAAGCACCCCAAGCGTCCTCAGGGTGTCTGCCAACACAGTTCTTAGATCTGCTTTGTTAAAGAAAAGCAACTCAAAATGGGTTAACAAGCTTACTTTAATCAGTCATAGATGTATCATTTACCTAGTTCAGGGGAAAGAGGTCAGCACCCCGAACTTCAGAATATACAGACAGAATTATCAAGACAGAGAAACAGATTGAGTAGACAGATTTCCAAATTGTCCAACCATTACATCCATACCAAATCAACATCTGGGTTTCAAAGCTGGGGGACTCTTAACAACAGCTTCCCAGAGTTTCATCAAATCACAGAACACTTCTCAGAGTGAGCCCCCAAACAGAGCTACACATCAGGGCTTATATAGCCTTCTCCTGGCTCAGAGAATGTAACAACCTTATTGACCCACTGGCCAATCAAAAAGTATCTACTGAAAAACAAGCCTCTCACCCCAGGCTCCAGGTACACTTTAGCCTAGGGGCAGGGAAGATCTTTAAAATTTACATTCCCATTACAGTGGCCTAAGCATTCATTTCTAGATAATGATAAATCTTACTTAAACAATGCTAGGTACAAGATATAGTGCAACCGCCTTCTCTGGAAAATTGGAATTCATATCCTCTCAATTTGGATTAAGTTTAGTGCAAACTAATTAACCTGGTATTCAAGGCCTTCTGTACTCTGGCTTTAATCTGCTTTCCCTCAGGATTTCAATAGACAGAAATAGTGGGTGGACCATTCTACGCAGAGAGGATGTTATGAACAAAGGAGTGGACATAGGAAAATATAAGACCATATTTGGGGAACACACATGTATACCACTTGGCTAGAGATAGGGTAAGTGAAAGGGCATACTATGAGATCAGGCTGCATACGTAGGTTGACACCAGACATTGGGAAGCCTTGAATATCAGGCTAAGCAACAAGAACTATTGCTAGCTAGCATCAGTCTCATTCAACTTCAAATCCCTTTAGATCTCTCCTCAATAGCCTCCCCTTACTTCTCTCATACAATTAATCAAAAACATTTATTAAGTGCCTACTATGTGCTAGGCACTATGCTAAGTCTTGGGGATACAAAAAGAGGCAAAAGACAATTCCTGCCCTCGAGGAGTTTCCAATTGAATGGGGGAGAGACAACATACAAACAAATACATACAAAGCAAACTGTACAGGATAATAGAAAACAATTAAAAGAGGGAAGTCATTGGAACTAAGACATACAAACAAATAAATACAAAGCAAGCTATATATAGGATAAATAGGAAATAATTAGCAGAAGGAAGGGACTGGAATCAAGACATGAAAACAAATAAATACAAAGCAGGCTATATGTAGGATAAATAGGAAATAATTAGCAGAGGGAAGACACTAGAATTAAGACATACAAACAAATAAGTACAAAGCTAGCTATATTTAGTATAAATAGGAAATAATTAGCATAGGGAAAGCACTAGAATTAAGAAGTATAGGAGATGATAATCATTAAATATCATATTTTTGGCCAAAGTCTGAATTAATCAAACATACTGCTTTGCCTTGCTTTAAAAAGGCCTTTTCCTATATCAGCAACTTCAGAGACCATTTGGGGCTGAAGGTGATTTCCCTTATCTTGGGACATCCTTATAGGAGGAGAATAGAGACATTCTGAGATCATAAGAGGGACCCAGCAGCTTCTCTGTTCTCTGAGTAAACTCAGAGAATATCTCTCCCTATGTAAATAACCCCAGACAACCTTAAGAGCATTCTTTCTTCTGCCAAGGATGAGACTCTGAACCTAA
This sequence comes from Petaurus breviceps papuanus, assembly GCF_028583685.1. NCBI lineage: Eukaryota > Metazoa > Chordata > Mammalia > Diprotodontia > Petauridae > Petaurus > Petaurus breviceps. The sequence goes on from NW_027185810.1 coordinate 1,423,000, forward strand.
GATACTGTCCTGAATAATGGAACCTTTTCTTATCTAAATATTTTGTGGGGCATGTATTATGTTGTGGCAAATTCCTTTCTGGTAAACAAAAATTTGACCCTGAATTGGGCTGTCTCTAAAAGGTATTTAAGCTTTCTCAGTCTTTTGTTCAGCAGTCAACCTTGATCTGTTCCTTGTACAAGTTTGATAGTTTTAAGGGAATAAAATGAAATAACTTTATATCACTATTTGTCTCCTTTAACCAAACTTTTTAAAAGGTCAACAGGGAAGACTTCTAGTAAAAGACAGAATTTTAGTTAGGACTTAAAGGAAGCCAGTGAAGTCAGTTGGCAGAGTTGAGGAGGGAGAACTTTCTAGGCGTGGGGGACAGCCAGAGAAAATGCCCAGAGCAGGGTGATAGAATGTTTTGTTTATGGTGTTCATGGAAGAGCCAGGGGGCCAGTGTCAATGGATTCAAGAGTAGGTGTTGGGAGGGTAAAGTATAAGAAGATTCAAAAGGTAGTAGGGGGCAAAGTTATAAAGGGCTTTGAATGTCACAGAGTATTTTGATTTTGATCCTGGGGGAGATGGGAGCCACTAGAGTTTACTGAGTAGGAGGATAACATGATTGGACCTTTGCTGTAGGAAAATTGTTTTGGTGACTGAATGGAGGATGAATTGGACCAGAGAGAAACTTAAGGCAGGCAGACCCACCCAACTCATCTGACTTAAGGTTTCTCTCCAGTCAGATCCATGTGCCCCACCTAACCATTAACTTAAACTGTCTAACCCCACGATCCTTGCATGAATTCACTTGTTTGATCAGACACTACTCTTCTTGACTGATAGAACTCATCCTTGCCCGAAGTTTTTCTGTAATAATTATTCCTTCTGTCTCCTGGAAATGACTGTTTCTACTCATCCTCCCTTAAAAATCACTCCAGAAATTCATCTCATTTTGATAGAAAAATGAAACATCTTTGCTTCCTTTTTTAATACTTGTTTTCAAGGATGATATTATTTGTTATTGGGTATAAATATACAACATCTTTTATACTTGCTCTACTTAAAATACCTAGCTATCAAGAAAGATTACTTAAAAAAAAAAATGGCAACCAGGGAAAGTTGTCTTGTGAGACTTTTTTTTTTTGCTCACAATGAGAAAAAATCTATTTGTAACATAAAAGTTTAGTTTGGAAAATATTTTTTGTTGTGAGAGAAACTAGATTTACCATCTTTGGGCCTCAGTTTCTAAAGGAGGGCAATTATACTTGCTCACAGCATGGTTGTGAAGTAGTAAGGTGAATGAATAATTCTTTGTAAGCTACTGGGGAGAATATAAATGTCAGCCATTATTATTATAACTGACTCTTCATGACCCCATTTGGGGTTTTCTTGGCAGAGATACTGGAGTGGTTTGTCCTTTCTTTCTCTAGCTCACTTTAAAAATGAGGACACTGAGGCAGAGTTAACCCAAAGCAATTTTATTTCTTCAGCCCAACAATATATTCTGAGCTAGTTTTTTCCCCTAGGAGCTCAGTGAGACTGATACTTTAATTGTAAATATTCATCTCCAAAGTCCTCACTCTTTCCCCTAGCATTTTAAAATACAGTTAATAATAAGGTATATGTGTTGTGTCTTGTGTTTTTCTTGGAGAAATCCCCGATTCTGGATCCCATGTTCTTTTCCCTAGTGTAATGCAGTTTTCCACCCATAGATGGCAGCAGCTGATAACTATGCTCTATGAAGTATATAGCTACGGTATCTGCAAATCAATTCCCACCGCAAGCCCGGATCAAGCTCATTTGTTTTAAAAGGCATTCTTGAATGAAGGGTATTGGAAACCATAGATCACAGTAATTGGAGAAAGGTCTAGTCAGTTGTTGGGGGATTGGCATTATGTACATTTAAGGGATCCCAGAATGCTTGGGGCAGATCCTATGGAGAAATTCATTCCTGTTTTGAATGCTCTACTGTCAAGTCGGTCAATCAATAAACATTTATTAAGTGACTACTATGTGCTAGGCTCTGGGTGTACCAAGTGCTGGAAATATAAAAAGAAGCAAAAATATAATTCCTGTCCTCAACGAGCTTACAATCTAATGAGGAATTTATATGCAAATATATGCAAAGCAAGCTATATACAAGCTAGACAGGCCAAAAAAAAAAATTGACAGAGGGAAGGCACTGAAATTAAGAGGAATTGTGGAAGGCTTCCTGTTGGAGATGGAATTTTAACTTCAGGTAGCCCAAGCGACATAGCAGAAGTATAGGGCAGGGCCCCTGGAACCCAGGCTCTAGGCCTTTGTAAAGAGTTCTCTGTTTTCCCCAGCTTTTCTGTTCTTTGCACTGGGAATCGCCCTAGGATTTCAAATTTTGCCATTAGGGTCCCCTGGAATCCAAGACTCTCTTTTTTTTCCCCCCTCACCTGCAAAAAAAGCATTGGATTTGAAGTCAGAATACCAAGATCAAAGCCTAGAGGCATCATGATGCCATGGAAGGATAAAGGGCCTGGGTTCAAATCCTGACTTCACCATTTATTATGTGTGTGACCTTGGATAAGCCACATCGCTTCTGGGAGTTAGACTGGATGACTTCTCAGTTCCCTTCTAGCTCTTAATCAATGATCCTGGCCCAGGCACTTACTCTGTGTGTCTATGGGCAAGCCTTTGGCCTCAGTTTCTTCATTTGTAAAATGAAAGAACTAGACTTTGTGATGTTTCTGATCCCATCTGGTTCCCCAAACCTATGATCCTATGAATACATGCTTTGTCCTCCCCAAAGCAATATCATTAGACAACCATCTCCCCACCATTTCAGGTACTACTCGTTCATAGTTTCTAATTCAAAGCTAGAAAAAGAAATAAAGAAAACCTTTAGTTGAAGAACTTTCGTGTTCATTGACTTAAGGTGGGCTTTAGTTAATTTGACTTCTTGCTCATTTAGTAATAGAAGGTAGCATTTTTATATTACTTTAAAGTTTGTAAAATGTTCTACATATGAGATAATTCTCATTTGATCCTCACAACAAGCCTGTGAGGTAGTGTTGTCATCCCCATTTTATAGATGAGGCCACAGAGGCTGAGATGGATGAAAAGACATGCCCAGGCTTACATGGCAAAGTAAGTGAAGTGTTTGATTTATCCACTGCACCACAGAGCTGCCCAACGAGGGGGTCATCTTTGGAAAGAGAGGTAGAGTTTAGCATTGTGAGAATTTTTACTTTATTGGTTAGTAAGTAAGCCACCTTTATTAAACACCCACTATGTACAGATAATTGTGTATTACTAGGCATTAAGGGGAAGAGAATAAGCATTTATATAGGACCTACTATGTTCCAGGCTTTACAAATATTATCTCTTTGGATTCTCACAACAGCCATGTGAGGAAGGTGCTGTTATTATTTCCATTTTACAGTTGAGGAAACTAAGGCAAAGAGAATTTAAGTGACTTGCCCACGGTCACACAACTAGTAAATCTCTGAGGCTGGACTTGAATCCAAGTTTTCTTCACTCCCAACTGCCCGGGAGAGATTTAAAAGTTTTTATTCTTGAGGAAATTATAATATAATGTAGGGAAACAAGGACTATCATGAAAAAATGTAAGAATACAACAGGAACTTAAATGAAACACAAATAATGGTATCTGGGCATATGGGTTGAATGAATGAATGAAACAGTCATCAGAATATAGTAATGCTAAAGTATATTTACAAATGAGGGGAAAAATCTTGCATAAAAATGAAGAGAACAAAGCCTGATTAACTGGAGACTGAGTTAAGCTTGAGATATTATGTTTGCTTTTTCCATTTTATCTTGGTTATTAAAGACATGGCTTGTGTTTGTCCTTCATTTTCAACGAGGACCATGGCATCAGGGAAATGATGACATGACTTGCAGTTGACTTTGATTTGAATGTGGGAGGGCTGTGCAAGGTCACCAGCCTCACTTTCTCCTCCAGAGCCATCTGGGTCCAGTGGCCTGATATTCGTTAGGATGACTAGAGATGGCCCAGGATGCAATGAGACTCTGGCCCTTTTAGGCCTCTTTAAGAAGTGAATCAAGGGATGGTCCCTTTAACTAAAAAAATAAACCTGGGAGGGGAAGACCCATAGGGTTGCTCACCAAAAGAGAAATAGTTACCATTTACATTGGGCCAGGAGGGCCCAAAATATAGCCATTAAGTGGTCCTTGGACAGGGACCTATCTATGAGCTCCAGAGTGAAAATGATTTAAGGTTTGGTCTTTGAGGAAAGAAAGAAAGGAAGAAATTTAGCCATAACCCCCAAGTTAACTAACAGGGCAGCTTTCAGCCATCAAAGTTTACCTTCCTTTGCAGAGAAGGAGAAGGAGAAGGAGAGGGAGAGGGAAAGGGAGAGAAAAGAGAGAGACTGGGTCCACATTCAGGCTAGTATCTACCTGCAGATAGGGATGAATTGGATTTTCCCTTACCATAGGACCCCAAACAATGGCTTTCCTATGTTTTCTTAAAAAAACTTTTTAAAAATTCATCTAAATTTAAATAAAAAATGAGAAAAAATTTTCATGTACACAGCAGAACATGAGAGGATTCGATATAAAATAATACATTTCCATTTCATGAAAACCTATTTAATATTCCTACACATTGTTTTAAAAGAAACCCAGCTTTTTTGTGCTTCCTTCTGGTTTTTTGTTCTCTGCTGCACCTTTCTTACATTTTCTTCTATTTCCTTTCATTTTGTATATCTCTTTTTTAATGGTGCCTATAGTAACAGAGGAGATGCTGAAGCATCAGCACTAATAAATGCTTAATCAGAATTCATTAGCTTTATAGAATTATAGAACATTAGAACTGGAGGATACTGTAGAAGTTACTTGTCCAGACTTTTCATTTTACACATGAGGAAACTGAGATAGAAAGAGATGGAGTGCTTTGTCCATTGTTGCACAGCTAGCTAGTGACACACACACACACACACAGAAACACGAGAGAGAGAGAGAGAGAGACAGAGAGAGAGAGAGAGAGAGAGAGAGAGACAGAGAGAGAGAGAGAGAGAGAGACAGAGAGAGACAGAGAGAGAGACA
>NW_027185810.1:1428145-1441036 GCF_028583685.1 Petaurus breviceps papuanus
AGAGAGAGAGAGAGAGAGAGAGACAGAGAGAGACAGAGAGAGAGACAGAGAGAGAGAGAGAGAGAGAGAGAGAGAGAGAGAGAGAGAGAGAGAGAGAGAGAGAGAGAGAGAGAGAGAGAAGACTAGCTATTCTGGTATTTGTTAGTTGAGTTTTTTAGGGGTTTAAGGAGAGGTCCCAGGACACTGCCTGGTAGGAGAACAGGAGAAATTGACACCTGGGAACACCTTGAGGGTGCTTCCAAGGAAGGGAAAATAATGTCGCAGGCTGTGGTAGGGGGATTTCACTGGATCGAGTTTAGCATTATGAGGGTGGTACATACTACCTATGTAACCTTGAGCAAGTCCCCTCTCTGTTCCTCAGTTTCCTCATATATAAACTGTGGGCGTAGGACTTCATGGCCTCTAAGGTTTATTTCAACTCTAAATCTATTATGAACATTTGGTAGTTTCCAATTTTAACTGATTATTCTTGATATCAAGGTGCTAAACTCAGTTATTTCTATGATGCCAGAGTACCATGTGCTATATTAGTACCTTCTAAATTTCTGTGCCTTGGGGAAAGTCTTAGTCATTCCACCCTTCTTACAGTTCTGGGTAGAAAACTAGACTCCTATCAACCAATATAGCAATCTTTCTACCACGTCATCTTGCCTACGCTATACTAAGTGGGGAAGGAAGAGAAGAAAAACAAGTAGTCACTTATTTGAAGCCTTTCTAGGAGAATCTCCATCTCATAGATATATGTTCATATGTACAGATACACAACCCATATTTATGTTTATATGTATATTGTATTGTTGTTGTAGTTGTGTTTGTCTTTCATTTTCAGAGAACCATGGCACCAGGGCAATGATGACATGACTTGCAGGTGACTTTGATCTGAGTGAGGGAGGGCTGTGCAAGCTCACCAGCCTCACTTTCTCCTCCAGAACCATCTGGGTTCAGAGGCCAAATCTTCATCAGAATGACTGGAGATGACCCAGGATGCAATGAGAGACCCTGGCCCTTTTAAGCTAAGGTCTTTTCAAGTTCTCTCTTTGAGTGAGATATTGCCCATTCAGTGAATAGGCCTCTTTACTCTTTAAGAAGTGAGTCAAGGGATGAATTTTCCTCTCCCAGTTTGATATATATATATATATATATATACATATATATATATATATATACATACATACACACACATATAAGTATTCAAACCCGTTAGTAAGTTAGGGGGATGTCTATCCCAAGCATAGTGAAGACTGTAACCAGTGGAATGACCAGATGAGAATAATTTGCTACAATGGCCATGAAGGGGGCTGAAGCAGGCACTGTTGAGCACTTAGAGTTTGGTCCAACTTCAGAGATGCCAAGGTCATCCTCTGCACCCCAGGCCATCACCAGTCATCCTGCCAGTGGACTTTGATGACTCTGGAAGAGAGAGTGAGGCTGATGACGCAGTGCAACTCAACCTCACTTAAATTCCAGTGCACACACAAGTCAAGACATCACCTATGATGCCATTGGTCCTCTTTGGAAACAAAGGATAAACAATACCACTAATACAATAAAACTGACTTAACAATTGCAAGTTCATAAGATTATAAATGAAATTCGTAGATTAAAAAGAGTAGAATTTTACTGAAAGAGGGAAGAAAACAAAAGAGAATTCCAGAAGTAATCCTTGGAAACAAACAGAATATCTCTACCCTCCCCCCAATCTATGTAAAATTTCAGTCATTTGTAGCCCAGAAAAGATGAATTGCTCTCAGACATCTGTGACATCACTTACTTAAACTCCCAGTCATCAGGTATTGCTTTTTTGGGGGGAGTCCTATTAAAGTTCTTTGTTTTCCCTAATAGATACTGCCTTACAGTAGGGACCTCTCATGGGACTCTGTCCTGCCCTAAGGTGTGGCTTTCTCCCAAGTGTACCAGGAAAGTTAAATCCCTTGACTTCCAGAGTTTTCCCTGTCTTGAAAGAAGCCCAATGTTTCCTGCAAAAACTCCTGTCTAGGAGCTTTTTTCCCCCCATAAAGGCCCCCTTCCTGCTCCTGCCACTCATAGAAACTTGTCTACTTCTCCAACCACAGGAGTTCCTGCCAGCAACTCCAACTTTACATATGATAAGTATAAACTTTAATTTCCTTTCTTCCTCTGATTACTATCTTCCACCTGAGAGAACATTCTTCATTTGAGAAAGATCTAATAAAGCTTTTCTTTCTCTTCTTTCTCTCCCTTTTCCTACTTTCTTCCCTCATCCTCTCCCTCTTCCCCCCTTCTTCCCCATCCTTGAATATAGTTTGAGGATGGGGTTGGAAAGTGAGGGCCAATTTGAAACTGACTGAATAAGATAAAATACCTCCCCACTGCCCCAATTATTATCCTGCAAGTCTTTCTATATAGGCAGATGGTTAAATTTCCCATCATTTTCCCTCATCTTCTTTGCCAGCATTCTTTTCCTTAAATCTGTCTTCTAAGTCAGAAATCCAATACCTTTTCTAACTCATATAGCCTCTTTACAGCCTGCAATTCAGTTTGCTGCACATATCTGAGCCCTTTAGAAACAAGGTGAATTAGCCAATAACCAGCTCTCACCTAGATCTCCTGCTATTTTTTTGGAGGGCAGATGCCATCTTTCTGCTACCAAGTATTTTAGCCATCATACCTGAGATTACTCAGTTGCTCTGTTCATCCCTCCTGCTGTCTCCTGACTGACTCAAAGTGGAGCAGAGAGACGAGCATTGTGACATCTGCAGTCTCACGTCTAACTTGTTACCTGGAAGGTTTCTCTGGGGAGAATTTATATCTTCATGTGCCATGATATGTTGCAATATTCTGCAGAGAGCTTTTGCAGCAAGGTGTTGTGGATACAAGACGCTGGAAAGGAAGGCAATCCTATGTAAAAGAGCAGAGGTAAATACAGGCAGGTAAGTGAGGAAAATAAAAGGCGATAAGGAAGCATTGTTGTTTCTGTTCAGTTGCAGCTGACTCTTTGTGACCCCATTTGGTGTTTTCTTGACAAGGATACTAGAGTGATCTGCCATTTTCTTTTCCAGTGGATTAGGGAGACACAGGTTAAGTGACTTGGCCAGGGTCACATAGTGAGTGGCTGAGGCTGGATTTGAATTCAGGTCTTTCTGAATTCAGGTCCAGTGCTCTATTCACTAAAGTAGCTAGCTGCCTTTAAGGAAGAATAGTTTGGAGCAAAAAACCCATGAAGAATAGCGGCAGATAGGCTAAGAGGGCAGAGAGTGACAACATTTGAAGGGTTTTATTTGAACAACGTCAACCACAACAACAAGGAAAACAAACTCATGATGATAAATGCATTGAGAAGTATTCTTATGAAAAGGAAGAAATGCTTCACTTCTCTGGTCATCACAAAGATAGGCTTGAATTCCAGCAACAATGTGTGAACAATGGACAGTCAGAATTAGTCTCTGTAAGATCTACTAGCAACAACTTAACTAAAATTTAAGTCATTTACTAAGTGCCTACCACGTTCAAAGAGCAGCTAGGTGGCACAGTGGATAAAGCCATGGGCCTGGAGTCAGGAAGACAAGTGTTCAAATCTAGCCTCAGACACTTATTAGCTGCATGACCCTTGGCAAGTCACTTAAACCTGTTTGCCTCAGTTTCCTCATCTGTAAATGAGTTGGAGAAGGAAATGGCAAACAACTATAATATCTTTCCCAAGAAAATCCCAAATGGGGTCAAGAAGAGTTGGACACTATTGAAATGGCTGAACACCACCACCACCATGTTCAAAGCACTGTATTAGGCTTTTGTGCATATAAAGACAAAAGTGAAACAAGTCCTGTTTTCAAGACCTTATATTTTATTGGTAGAATGAAGCAATAAATATACTCACTAATATGTGTATATGTATATATAAATATATGCATATAGGTAAACATATGCACATATATATCCCAATAAATGTATATGTATATCAGTATATTCAATATACTTATTGCTATATACATTACCCCCCATAAATACATGTGTGTGTTTATACCAATAAGTATACTGAATATGCTCATATATATGTATGTGTGTGTATATATGTATACATATATACATTTATTGGTATATATTAATAAGTATATTGCAATAGATCTGTGATATTATCAGCTTGATGATGCCTTTGTCAATATAGAAAGCAGTTTATTGGTGCCTGCCCTTTCTGTGTTCATGTCTTTCCATGATTTTATCACAGGGGTTCACCCATTGCGCTAAAGACCTTCCTTACCTTCTCCTATTTTTTTCATTTTTTGGAGGAGGGAAGGCAGGGCAATTGGGGTTAAGTGACTTGCCCAAGGTCACACAGCTAGTGTTATGTGTCTGAAGCTGGATTTGAACTCCGGTCCTCCTGACTCCAGGGCCGGTGCTCTATTCACTGCTCTACCTAGATGCCCCACACCTTTTCCTCCTATGACAAGGTGTAATGTAATGCCAAAAGAAGGCAACTTCCCAGGTTCAAAATACCAGCATAGGTGCTCTCTATTTTATTCAGTAACAAACTCAGAACAGAGAAGATCAAAACATGACATCATTCAAAATACAGCATTTACTAAGTGTGATTAAATCATCTCCAAGGCCTACCCCACCCCAGGACTTTCCAATCATTCAATCAATTACAAAGTCTCTGTTCCAAATACTTCTCCACCCCTAGGCTATACCTTAATTAAGTCCACCACAAAGCCCCTCTTCTCAAATGGAGATTAGTTTCCAAACATAAGTAAAATACATTCATTTGCTCAACCATAGAACACAAAAAGGTCAAAAGTTCCCCACCCCTGGATCACAATTGAATCTACCCCAGAGTTACATCAAGTTTAAACACAGCACTTAATACCCAAATGGAGGTCTTTTCTTCATCTTGACACGAGGCAAGTTCTCAGCAATCTTAGTTCCTAGAGAGACAAGGCTTAGCAAGGCCATAAGATACATTGCCAGTCCCTTCATGAATTTATCCTCTGTCTGTAGAACAGCCCTAGAACCCCTGAACACATTAGCAAAGCCCTCTCCCAGGATTTCTGTAAACATACAACAAGAAAATCCTTCTTCAGGGCTTCTGAACCAACAGAAAGGCTCCCAGACCCCTGCAACAACAGCACTGTCCTTCACCAGTGGACAGTATTCATTCTGTCTGCAGGACAGTCTCCAGACCCCTGCAACAACAGTACTGTCCCTCACCAGTGGACAGTATTCACTCTCTGTCTGCAGGACAGTCTCAGGCCTTCTTAACCAAATGCCAGGTTCCAGGACTTCTTCAACAGGACAGTCTTTCACCAGTGGACAAATCTGGCAAAATAACATCAAAACAGACAGACAAAGTACCAGCAAAACAGCCATGTCTCCTCAGTCCTTGGCAGCTCAGGGGGCAGGTCTCAAAAGTCCAGGGCAATTCAAAGCGGCCACCAGCAATCCTCTTAGTCTCTCTCTCTCTCCACGAGGTGCTGCTTCCAAAAAAAAAAGATCTTCCGCCTCTCTCCAGTGTCTCTCCAAATCTACGTCACCAGCGCCTCCCACTTCAGGACTTTCTTTTCACATCAACAAGCCCATCCCACAGGTGGGATTAACAAACTCTGGGTTTTAATACAATCAATTTGAAAACCAAGCCAATACAGGGGAATCTTTAATTGCCATTACTATCACACAAGGATACCAGGGGGAGAATACTGTCTGCCCACTCTATCTATGCTATCAGCTCATCTTCTTTTCTGGTCATATATGTCTTTGTTGAAATCCTTTTTTGTCTAATTCTTCGTAGTTCCTTATGTACTGTATCTTGCATATACTGACCATGTACCACTCTATTGCCCTCTTATTAAAAATGATTTTAAATTTATTGGCAACAATAGTCTTTCATGACTCACAAAGCTATACAATATTGGTAGAATATTCACATATTTGAATGATCTGGGATCTTATTGATTGGAATGCTTCTTCCAACGATGCAGATGGCGGCTCATCCATACCTACCCATCCTGTGCCACTGTTGTCCTTATCCTCCCATTAATTTGGTAAAGGAAGTTCACCCAAGGTGCTGGAGACATCCCTCAATTTCTCTTGATATTGAGAATATGCTAGTGGAGTACTATGGCTAGGCACCTGTCATGCATCGCTCTCACTCTATGACCATCCCATCCCATCTTTTTCTATCACACGTTTCCCTAATGACCCCCTTGTCTATTCTGCCTCGTCACGTTAGATCTGTTCACACTCATATTGTCTCTCTTTGTAATATTCATTTTCAGCTCTTCAGAGACTGTTCACAGATATTCAACAACACTAGTAGAATGTGAGTATTAAAAGGATTGTACTTTGTTTTGAAGAGAACCTTGAGATCATTAAAGGAGTGTTACTATTTCCCAAAGGCAATACAGTCTGTTCTCTTCCTATTTAATTCTGGGTCCGACGTGTCTATTTGTACGGTTTGTCCCAGATTTACATACTGATGGACAAGCTTTTGTGGTTGTTGCTTATTGTCATAATCTGAGCAATAGATATTTATTATCCACTTCACATTTTTTTTTTTTTTGGAACATGCTGAGGTCAAGATGACCGTGGTTATCTAAAATAGATTTTTCAATGCAGGGCAATTTTTTGCACTGGGATGAGATGGACCTGTCATTAGAAGTTATTTACGAAGACACTCAAACCAGCTCTTTTCACCTTTTCCTGCTCTTCCTCCTCCTCCTCCTCTTTTAGGAGGCCCTGCAATTTTCTGGGACTTTATATATGATCAGTACTGTATTTTCTTTAAACAGAAGCATTGGGAGGATTTTGTCATCAATAGGGAATCCCTCTTCAACTTGGAATCTGTGCTGGATTTTCCCCATCTCAAGAGGTATTAAAAAGATGGGTCTTCATTTCTGAGGATAATTTTAAGTTTTTAAACAATTTTGCAATTTCCTGAAAGTAATCTAGCTTACTCTTTCTGTGACATTTAAAAAGTTCAAGGGATGTAATTTCTGTGTAATCATTTTATTAATAATGCCAGCATGTTTATTAATAAAAGGATGGTCATTTAGCTCTCTCTGTCTTAGACCACCATGGTGTTACGCTCATGGTTTATTTGCTCTTGGAAGAGTGGGTGTTCCTGAGGGTGGCAATCAACTCTTATTGGTTAACAACGAGAAAATGAATATTACAATGAAAGGCTAGGCTATATTATAATGAGCATCTTGGATTGACACCACGTCAAAGAGTGATTTTCCCTACACCCAGACCACCCCTAGCCTTATGCAATCTATTCAAAGAATTTATCCCCCCACCCCCAGTAGAACACAATGGTATCCCCACCTGGGTGGGGTCTGAACAAGATTGTTAAGAAAGTTAATCCAGGGGTAGCCAGGTGGCGCAGTGAGTAAGAGCACCTGCCCCAGAGTCTGCGGAATGACCTGGGATCGAATCTGGGCTCAGATACTTAGCACCACACACAGAAATAATTGGCTGTATAACTTTGAGCAAGCTACTTAACCCCAATTGCTTTTTTTAAAAAAAAAGTTATTCCAATCAGTAATGTCCTTCAGTAATATTCCATCAGTAATGTCCTTCAAGAGACTGAACTGTTAAAATCAGGACTTTAGAAAGAGGAGAACTTTGGACCTTCCCAAATCATTGGTTATTAATAATCATTTCTCTCATCTCCTGCTTAATTCTGGGTTCCATTTGTTGTTCAATTGCAATGATTCTTTAAAATATACTAATGGCTGAGCTCTACATGCTGTTAAATGCATGTCATAATCTGGTCAAAGGATATTGTTGATCTACTTGGTTGTTCCATTGTGGTTGGTTAGACAATTGCTTTTGAGTGGTTACATATCTTTTCCCATAGAATCTGCAGCATACTGGGGCTTAGAATCAGCACCATGTCATCTATAAACATACAAATTCTAGAGGATCTCACCATCTATAAGAACCTTCTTTTCAGTTTGGACTTTTTTTTTTTGCTAGATTTCATCCTTTGCAAGCATATGCTTGTTTGTTTTAAACCTCACATGATATTGATGATTAGAGGGTCATTAAATAAGACTATCACTGTTGTATCTTTCAGGGAATCTTGAATAAAATAAGTATAATACAGGAAAAATTGAGTAGAGAGAGACTACTAGCAACTTCAGGGAGTTGTAAGCACTTGAGATGAGGCTTGAAGAAGACAAAGATTCTGTATATGGAAATGAAGACAGTACATTCCAGAGGTGAAGAAGAGTTAATGTTTGAAGGCAGAAGACAGAATATAAAATTTGGGGAATGGTTGCTAGTCCAGTTTAACTGGAATGTAGAGTTTGAGAAGAAAGAGTAATATGAAATAAGGATGAAAAGGTAAGTGGGAGTCTGATGTGTATCCTATGGGTAATGGGGAACCACTGGTGGGGAGTGACATGGTTAGATTACTTATTACTCTAGGATTATATTTTGGCAACTTTATGGGAGTTGAACTGGAGAGCAGACACTGCTAAATGCAGGGAGGTAAATTGGGAGGCTGGAAATTTCAGATGAGAAATGAGGAGGGTCTGAACTAAGGCTCTTTCTATATAAATGAAGAGAAGGGAACAGCAGTGGGTGAGAGACCATTGTGTAGAGAAAATGAACAAAATAGCTGGCATTTATACAGGCTTTAAGCTTTGTATAACATCTTTCATAAAATATCTCATTTAGTAACATAATAGCTAATGTTTTATATAGTGCTACCCATGTTCCAGGCACTATGCTAAGTGCTTTACTATCATTATTTCCCTGGATTCTCACAACAACTTTGAGAGATGGGTGTTATTATTATCCCCATTGTACAGATGAGGAAACTGAAGACATCAGATTTTAAGTGATTTGCTCAGAATCAAACAGCTGGTAAGTATCTGAGGGCAGAATTGACCTCAAGTCTTCCTGATTCCAGGTTCAAACCTATAGTCAGTGTGCTACCTAACTGCACCTAATAGTAGCATTTATATAGCATATAATATGTATCAGAGGCTGGTTTTGAACTCAGGTCTTCTTGACTCCAGGCCTGGCATATGCCACCTCCTTTCATTCAATCTTCACAACTATTCTGCAAGATTGGCACTAAGTATCAGGGGACTCAATTTATAAAAAGAGTCTTGGAGAGGTAGAGTGTCTTGTTCCACATTTAATTAGATTTCCAAAATGGGATTTGAACCCCGATCTCTCTTGGTGCCAAATCCAGTGTTCTTTCTATTATACAAGGCTGATTCAATGATTCAAGCTAATATTTAATTTAGATAAAAACTTTTGGAACCTCATATTGAGTCCACTAACACTTTTTTTTTTTAGAGCAATCGGGATTAAGTAACTTGCTCAAGGTTACACGGCCAGTTATTTCTGGGTGTGGTGCTAAGTATCCGAGCCCGGATTTGATCCCCAGGTCATCCTGACACTGGAGCCAGTGCTTTTACTTGCTGTGCTACCTGGCTGCCCCTCATTAACACTTTCTTAAAACATTACTCACACTTTCCACATAGTGCTTTAACTGGATGAACCTGGGGCAAAGGTGCATCCTTACTTTTTCATTTATTCAACCAATACTAATTGAATGCCTGTAAGGTCTTTAGCTAGTTTTGTACTAGAAAGGATATTTAGTTCAGTTGTTTTTTCAGTCTTCATGACCCCATTTAGGGTTTTCTTGGAAAATATACTGTAGTGGTTCGCTCTTTCCTTCACCAGCTGACTTTACAGCTGAGGAAACTGAGATAAACAGGGTTAAGTGACTTGCCCAGGGTCACATAGCTGATAAGTATCTGAGGCCAGATTTGAACTCATAAAGAAGAGTCTTTTTGACTCCAGGACCAGTATCCTATCCACAGTGCCACCTAGCTGCCCCAGAAAGGATATAATGCTTTAAATTGAATATTTTACCATTCAAATCTTGGAAGCAACCTACATACCTGTGTATGTAGTGCAGCAAGGTACATAACAGTCACTAGGTAAGTTTGTCCTATTTACCCATTAAATGATTCCAAACACATATTGTCTAAATGAAGGGTTTGGGGAGAAACCAAAACCAAATGAAGAGGTCTCTTAGGCAGTCAAACTCTCCCAGTACCATTTAGATAAAAGGCTGACTAAACAAATGTGCCTTTAGCAATAATGTGCTTAGGACTGTAAAGCAGGGCAGTGGGCCAAGAAAACTAACTGACACACAACTGCAGCAAAAGAAAACATATACACAAAATGACCAAGAACTCTGCAAAGGAAACTGTGGATGCCAAGTTCAACACATTGCTTTCATACCAATTGGGATGCTTTTGAGCACTGGCATCAATCAGCTCGAGTTCCTGGTTCAGCATCCAAGAGGGCAAAAAATATCCCCTCCTCCCTTCTATCCAGCCCTTGCCAAGAAAGAAAGAAAGAAAGGAAGAAAGAAACAAAGAAAGAAGGTGGAAAGAAAGGAAGGAAGAAAGGAAAGAAAGAAAGAAGGAAGGAAAGGAAGAAAAAAAGAAAGGAAGGAAGGAAGAAAGGAAAAAAGAAAGAAAAAGAAAGTCATTGAAAGGATAGGTTGTCCAAGAGTTCCATCTTTGCTCTGGGTCCTGGGTGCAGTTTGTTTTCATTTGTAATGTGAGAAGGAGGAGGAGGTAGGATTATGCATTTAGGTGGTATAGTGCTGGTCCTAGAATTGGGAAGACCTTCCTTCAAATCGTGCTTAAAATACTAGCTTGTAACCCCAAGTAAAGCACTTAACCTCTCTCTCAGCCTCAGTTTCCCCATCTATAATTTGGGAATGGTAACAGTAGCACTTACCTCATGGGGTTGTTCTGAGGCTAAGATGAAAGAACGCATGTGCAGTGTTTTTTGAATCTTAAAGTGCCATATATTCTGCTATTATTTTTACATGGTTTGTTGTTAAACTGTTTAATGGTATGCCGGCAGAAGAAATAATCCCAAATCCTTATGAGTTCAAGGCTTGCCATCAGTCTCTAGAATAGGCTACTTCTGATGGGTAATGACTAGTTGTCTCTCTTTTTCACGCAGCTGCCACTGACAGTGTTGACAATGAATGGCGCTGGTTTGGTGCTACTGGATGTTTATCCATGGGAACCTGGACCATGACCAGCAATTCTTTTAACATTTCAATGCACTTAATTCTTAATTGTATCTAGCTTTGCCAAGTTCCATCCAAGTCAGTCTATTAAGTAATATGAAAGAGGATCTGAGAAAGGATGTGGAGGAGGGGAAAGAGGCAAGGATGAAGAAAAAGTAAGATACTGATATACGGTCCATGTTCAGTTCTGGGTCTCTCTGACTGCAGGGAAGAGACTATGGTTAGAACCAAATGATGGCTTTCCAGAGAGTTATTGATTACTTCAGTACTTCAAAACAGCCTTGATTTTCCCCCTATAGATTGCAGCCCCTCCCCACCTCTCAGTAGATATTTTGTGGATTGTTGTGGTCAAAACCAATTCATTTCCTGATGGTCAACCCTCTAGGAATGAGCCTTCGAACTTAGCTAGGGAATCCTCAGATGACAATCTCTTGCCTGGCCTATGTATGAAGCCTTCCCATCATGGGAGGACCTATTAGAACTTGTCTTTCATTGATATACCTTTTCAGAACCCAGAGCCACCTTTTTGTTATAATCAATCTTTCAATAAGTTAATCAATTGACAAGCATTTATTGCGTATGTACTATGAGTCCAGCTCTGTGCTAGGCACTGAGGAAACAATTATAAAGAATGAAACAGATTCTGCCCTCAAGAAGCTTATATTATACTCAGGGTCAAAACATGTAAAGATGTACAGATTATATACATAGAGAATAAATATAAAATAAATATAAATTTAGTAAAAAATAGTTTAGAAAGGGGGGGCATTAACAGTTGTGAAAATCAGGAGAGGCTTTATGTAGAAGATAATTTTCGAGTTGTTTTTTGTCTGTTTTTGTTTTTAAGGAAAAGAGGGATTCCATGAGGTAAAGGTGAGGAATCCAGGCATGGTAGATGACCTGTACAAAGGGAGGAGTGCCATATGTAAAGAACTGAGAGAAAGCCAGTTTGGCTGGACCATAAAGTGTGGGAAGGGATGTAATAGAAGTAACATGTAATGTGGTTGGAAAGACAGGTTAGGGCCAGATTGTGAAGGGCTTTAAAAGCAGGCAGAAGAGTTTATATTTACTGTAAACACAGTAGAAAGCCAGGGCTTTACTGAGTAATGAAGCGATATGGGCAGAAGTCTTAAGGAAATCACTTTGGCAGCTTTGTGGAGGATGGATTATGAAGAATCATCAGGTTAGGACTTTTGTGAAAGAACTCTTGATTATCCTAGAATATTAGAGGGTGGTAAAGACCTCAGGGAGTTTAGTCCAACTCTACTTCTTTCCAATATGAATTTTAACCTGGTACTTGTCAGGAGACAGTATGCTGTAGAGAAAAAGCACTCTAGTTGATATCCAAAGACCTGAGCTTGAGGTCTGGCCCTGCCATTAGCCACCAATGATAAGACTTTGGGCAAGTCAATTAACCTCAATGGACCTTAATTTCCTACTCTATAAAGTGAGTGCTTGGACCAGATGATTCTAAGATCCCTTCTGACTCTCATAGTCAAAGAAAAATGTCTAATTCCACTCTGAAATGAATGAAGCATGTGAAATTCACTAACTCTGGAATTAGCTGTGACCTTCCTCATTAATTTGGGATGGAACTCCATGTAAAAATATACATAAAATAAGAAGAAATGTCTTCAAAAGCTTGTCTCCAAAATATCTTTCTCTTTTAAATTTACCTGAATGGTTATCATGGCTAAAGCCCTTGAGCCAGCTTAAATCCATTAACACACGGATTTATAAGTACTTTGTAAATGCTCACTCTATCATCCATCCATCCATCTATCTATCTATCTATCTATCTATCTATCTATCTATCTATCTATCTATCTATCTATCTATCTATC
>NW_027185810.1:1441046-1452528 GCF_028583685.1 Petaurus breviceps papuanus
ATCTATCTATCTATCTATCTATCTATCTATCTATCTATCTATCTATCATCTATCTGTCTGTCTGTCTGTGTATCTATCCTATCAAAGTTAGGTGGGTCACCGGGTATAGTGCCAGGACAGAAGTCAGGAAGACTCATCTTACTGAATTCAAACCTGACCTCAGATAATTAATAGCTATGTGATTCTGGGCAATTCACTTTACCCTATTTGCCTCAGTTTCTCATCTGTAAAATGAGGTTGAGAAGGAAATAATGAACCACTCCTGTATCTTTTCCAAGGAAATAGCAGATGGGGTCATGAAGAGTTGGACACAACTGAAATGATTCAACAGAACATATATCTATCTATCCTTCCATCTATCTAATTAAGCACCCATTCATGCATCCATGTTTCCATTCATCTATGCATCTGTCCATCTGTCCATTGATCCCTCCATCCATTCTCCATCATCTATCAATTGTGCTTTTGCTGACATCTTTGTTTTCAATTAATTTTTTTTTTTTGCTTTTTGGAGAGGGGAAGTAGGGCAATTAGGGTTAAGTAACTTGCCCAAGGTCACATAGCTAGTGTTAAATGTCTGAGGCTGGATTTGAACTCAGGTCCTCCTGCGACACCTAGCCACCCCTATTGTCATCTTTACTAGAGATTATCAGATAGAGGCAAAGTAGTAAGACTTGTAGCTTTGTCTAAACTCTGCTTCCTTTCAATTTAGTTCACAGGAAGAGTGGGTAGATGGGACACTAGTGAAAAGATCACTGGATTTTTAAGTCTGAAGATCCATTTTTCTTTTTCTTTTTTTTGCTTTTTGGAGGGCAGTTGGGGTTAAGTGACTTGCCCAAAGTCACACATCTAGTAAGTGTGTCAAGTGTCTGAGGCTGGATTTGAGCTCAGGTCCTCCTGACTCCGGGGCTGGTGCTCTATTCACTGAACCACCTAGCCACCCCTGAAGACCCATTTTTCTTATTATTATCTGTGTGACATTGTGTAAATCATTTAACCACTCTATAACTTGGTTTCCTTATCTTTAAAAAAGGAGGGTTGAGGGGTGGCTAGGTGGTGCAGTGAGTAAGAGCACCGGCCCGGAGCCGGGAGGACCCGGAATTGGTTCTGGCCTCAGATACTAGTTACTTAACCCCAATTGCTTTAAAAAAAAAAAAGAGAGGGTTGACCTCTAAGGCTCCTTTAGCCACAAATTAATGATCATCTGAACACTGTATAACATATGTAGAAGCATGCCTCACTTGAAGCAAATTGATTACAGGACAATTTGGGCTTATAAACCAGCAGTATTGAGAGGTCAGTATTTGCCCTTTAAAAGTTTCACCACATGGTTCATTTGCTATTGACCTTCCTTATGGTATTTATAACAAAATTCTATTTATAAAAATTCATTTTATACTTAGCTGTTATCCAGAACAAGGTCTACCTCAAGCGGATGGATGGGCTTTATCTGTGACTCTAGCCCCATAACTGATTTCCTGGCTTCTTACCATCCTCATGACCCCTCCTCTTGATGCAATTCAGTCTGCCAAGGTCCTTCCTGAGCACATTGTTCAGATGCAGCCTGACTGGGGCTGAATGAGGCTATCACCTCTCATGTTTTGGACACCCTAATTCTAGCCAGAGGTCACTTTTTTTGGAGGGGTGCTGCTTTGACAAGCTATTAACTCATAGCAAACTCAGAGTCCATTAAATCCCCCAGATCACTTTTTGCACCAACCACTTTTTAGCCAAGTCTTCTACCACCCTGTATTAGTGCTATTGGTTTTTTAAATTCGAGGATAGGACTTTACACTCATCCCTATCAAGTTCATCTTATTAGCATCATTTCACCATTCCGTTCTGTTGAGATATTTTTTGGTCCTGATTCTCTTATCCAATCTGTTGGCTACTTCTCTCAGCTTTATGTAATCTACAGATTTGATAAGTTTGATATCTTTGGGCAATCAATAAAGGAACAGCCATTAAGCACCTGCAATATTCTAGACAAGTCATGAATCCTCTCTGAACCTCAGTTTCCTCATTTTGGTTGTGGGGATAACATTTGCAATACCTACCCAAGGCAGCTAGGTGGTGTGGTAGAAAGGGCTCTGGGCCAGGAGGCAGGAAGACCTGAATTCCAATTCGGCCTTACACCCTTATTAGCTGTGAGCCCCTGGACAAATCACTTAACCACTGTTTACCTCAGTTTCCTCATTTGTAAAATGGGGACAATAATAGCACCTACTTTGAAAGGTTGTTGTGAAGATCAAATGAGGTAAAACACTTAGCACAGGGACTGGCACATGGTAAGTGCAGCATAAATGTTAGCTATTGTTGTTGTGATCTCATAAGATTGGTATAAGGAAAGAACTATGTCAATGTGATTCTTTCTTATCTATTTTCCATTAACCAAATCATTGATAAAAATGGGGAATGGAATCAGATCATAGAAGCCTGAGGACACTCTAATGTTCCAGTTGACATTAGCCCATGAGTAATTCATAATCCACTTGTCTCTCTAGCCCGATCAACATGTCTCTATTTTCCCCACTAGGAAAACCTGAGATTTTGTCAAATATCTTATGAAAAGTCTGATAGATAGCTGCTGTTCATGGCATTAGGGCTAGGTGGTACAGTAGGGCAGTTAGGTAGAGCTGAGGACAGTGAGCAGGGCTTGGAGTCAGGAAGACCTGGGTTCAGATTTGACCTTACACTCTTATCTGGGCCTGTGACTCTGGGCAAGCCACTTAATCACATTTGCCTTGGTTTCCTTATCTGTAAAATGAGCTGGAGAAGGAAATGGCAAACCACTCCCGAATCTTTGCCAAGAGAACCCCAAATGGGGTCACAAAGGGTTGGCCCTGACTGAACGATTTGAACAACAGCAACCTGTCTGATAGTTCAGTAATCTTGTCCCAGAAGGAAATGAAGTAAGTCTGGCTTAACTTGTTCTTAGTAATAGCTGACATTTATCAATAGCATTTGGAACAAAGCACTTTGCATAGATTATCTCACCTGATTCTTGTAACTAATACCTGCCTGGGAGGGCAGGTATTATTTCAGATATGGAAACTGAGATTCGGACAAGTTGTGACTTGTTGAGATTTCTTTTTGAGTAGCTCTAATGGTTAAGAAGAATTTTTTTTTAAATAACAAACTTAAATCTATTTCTCTGCTATTTTTACTCATTGCTTCTACTTCTGCCTGTAAGGTCAGACAAAACAAATCAAATCTCCCTTCCACATGACAGTCCTTTCAAATGCATGAATACTAACCTGTTCCCTTTAAATCTTCCCTTTCCCCTGCTAAACACTCCAATGCCTTCATATTTGTATGGCATAGGAGAAAGCTGGTTGACCTTGGAATTACAACATCTGATCACCATGATTTTGGTCATCATACTTCCCACAATGCCCCACCCTGGTTTGTGTTGATTACTGTTTCTTTTTCTAGGTGCTTGCAACTAACTAAACAGTTCATAGTTGAGCTGAAAGTTAGTTAAGGTTATTAGTGATAATTTTGAGAGTCGAGTCCTCTGCTGTACATCAATAAATGGCATAGCTTGACATAGAAACCAAAGTAAAGGAAAGGATCTCCAGGAGGCTGCCAGGAACAAGAGTTAGAACCCTCTTTTACAAGTAAAAAAAAAAGACCAAAAGAATCTATCCCTCACCTGCCTCAGACAGAAATGTGAATAAGCCCATTCATTAGATGTGGGCAGGCATCCTAGCAACTATCTTGGAAATAGTAGAAAAGTGTTTATTCTTCTCCACTAACAATGCTGATGGGACAGAATATAATATTTAGTACAGATTCACAAAATAAACAGAGGTATCACAGTGTAACAGCATGTTGGCCTTAGAGTCTGGAAGATACGAGTACAAATCTTGCATCTGACACTAGTTTTTTAAATCCCGGGCACATTACTTAGCATCTATATATGCAAGGCAGCTCCTAGGACCTAACTATCAGATCATAGACAAGTTGGGAGCTGTGTTAGTATTTCCCAGGTTGACTCATTGATCCTCAATGCATTTGTGGATGTGCCCCTGGCTTCCTTTCTTAGGACTTCCTTTCCTGGTATCCCTCAGTGGATTATTGGTAGAATAGGAAATAGAATCTGTGACTCATGAATCCCCAGTTTGCATAAATTCATTTGGGTAATTGGTTCCAATGTTCTAGGGCAGTTGTACTGTCTCAGCTGGGCTTTGCAACCATCTTTAAAAAAATCCAGTGAAAAAGTGTTTAAAGAAATAGGCAACAGAAGTATCTTCTAATTTGTTTTGGGTTTCTTGTTATCACCTCATTAAGCAGTGTTAGAACATGGCTAAGAGGCAGGGGTCAATAGAATTGTGGTTTAATGAGGTTATAATGAAAGAACACTGCAGACTGCATTTCCTGGTCTAATCCAGCATACATCGCTTAGTAGGATAAAACACACTTAAGGAGCTGATGATTTCAAATAGTTTTCAATAGATTTCTTGGGACTGCTCCTTTCTTTTTCATTGCTTCCAGAGCTGCCTCGTTCCCTGTTTTAAAAGTTAAATACAAATGGCAGAAGAACCTTTATCAACGTCTTCAGTTTGTCCTTGAGGTGAGCAGCTGCTACCTTCTAACAACCAGAAACTTTTCCAACTAAGAATATCAGACAGGGGTGTGATGAAGCCAGATACAACTGGCTTTCCAGAACCATAGTTCAATTTTTGGTGCGGTCATTTATACCTCCCACTGGCAAAGGCTACAGATGGAGTTTGATTTTGTTTTGTTGATTGTTTTGATTTAATAATGCAGATTAGGGGTGGCTAGGTGTTGCAGTAAATAGAGCACTGGCCCTGGAGTCAGGAGGACCTGAGTTCAAATCCAGCCTCAGACACTTAACACAAAAACTAGCCGTGTGACCTTGGGCAAGTCACTTAACCCCAATTGCCCTCCAAAAAAAAAAAAAGGCAAAACAAACAAAACAGAGTCAACTTAAAAGTGTGTTGTGCATACATTCCCTTCCCCCGGCAGGTTATTAGGCATTTACCAGCACACCTCTAGGTGTACTATCTCTGAAGCAAATAGAGGGGAATGTGAACTGACTGAGGACACAAAAGCAAAGCATTTTATCAAGATGTTCTGGTATTTGACTTTTTGAGCAGCTGCATGGTATGGTGGATAGCCTGCTGGACTTGAGTGGGAGGAAGACCTTGATTTAAATCCTGCCTCTGATGCTTGGCAGCTGTGTTTTCTATAGATAAGCCCATTAGTCATTTACTCATATGTAGAACGGGGATGATAATGCCTGTAGTACCTATCTCACTGCAGCTCATGAACAAATCATATATGTAAAAAAAGTGCTTTGCAAACTTTTAACATGCCACATAAATGTCAGTTATTATTTCTTCATTGAATAAAGTGGAATTTTTCTTTAAATTTGACAATTTCATATTCATCTGAAGAGTTGTAAATTTTGACTGAAGCAGGTAATGTTGGACAGTGGGAAGATCACTAACTCTAGAATAGAAGGTCCTGGGTTCAAATCCACTCTACGATTTTTCCTTAACTGTATAATTTTGTTAAGTGAACCTCAGTTGTATAACGAGGGGACTGGACTACATGGCTTCTGGGGGTACCTTTAAGATTTCTAATGCAGTCTTTTTTTTTGCTTTTTTTTTGAGGGGGAAAGGCAGGGCAATTGGGGTTAAGTGACTGGCCCAAGGTCACACACCTAGTAAGTGTTAAGTGCCTGAGGCCAAATTTGAACTCAGGTCCTCCTGACTCCAGGGCCAGTGCTCTATTCACTGTGCCACCTAGCCACCCCTATGATGCAGTCTTGAAGATTAAAACCAGATTTATTATGTAGCAATGAAATCACAAGTCTGATCTCTATTTCTTAATAATAATAAGTGCTTTACAATTATTATACCAACAACCTTGGGAAGTGGGTACTATTATTGTCTCCACTTTACAGATGAAGAAACTGAGGCAAACAGAGATTAAGTGATTTGCTGTTATGGGAATGGGAATTTAAGATTGTCCCTGCCCTTAGGCCTTTGATAGGCTTAAGTACACCTGGAGCCTGAGGCGGGAGGCTTGGTTTTCAAGAATGCTTTGTGATTGGGCAGTGGGTCAAGAGGGTTGTTACATTCTCTGAGCCAGGAGAAGGCTATATAAATCCTAAAGTGAGGCTTTGTTTTGGGGCTCACTTTGAGAAGTGTTGTGTGATTTGACCAGATGAGACTCTGGGCAGCCATTGAGAGGCACCCCCCCCCTTCGCTTTGAAAACCCAGATGTTGATGCTTCCCCCTTGGTAACTGTGACTAAGGTATGGATGACAGTTGGAGGCCTGTGTGCTTGAAATGTTTCTCTGTCTTTTTGTAACTTCTGCTTGTAACTTCTGTCGGTATAGTCTTAAGTTCGGGGTGCTGACTTTTTCCCCTGAACTAGGTAAATGATATGTTTGCTTGATTAAAGCAAGATTGTTAACCCATTTTCCTTTAGAAAAGCAGATCTAACAACCTGTGTTGGCAGCCACCCTGGGGATGGTGGGGTGCTTGCTGCTACACTTGCCCAGGATCAGACAGCTAGTAAGTGTCTGAGGTTAGTTTTGAACTCAAGTCTTCCTGATTCCAATATTTTACCACCTAGCTGCCTTATTGCATAAAGACTACTAGTCGCTCGAGGCAATGCTTTTTTTCTTATTGTATATTTAAGTTTTAGAAATTAAAACAGCTATAAAAAAGACTACTAGCAGGATTATGGATTAACTCAATAAATAACAAACGTGATAATAATATTTAATGCCTTAAATTGCAACTGAAATTAACATGGCACAATATCCAGAAACTTTATAAAATATGTCTGCATATGTTATATGAGAAGCTGAAAACATTGTATACATTATTAATTAATAAAACACCAAATGAGATAGGTAGATTCTTTTCTGTTACAATAAAAATATTTTTACTTTTGGCTTTCTTTATGCTGTTTTACCACAAATACTTCTTCCCCTTCCTTAAATCTTTCCCCCTCCTTGCTGTACCCCAATCTGGAAGTCCAAGTAAGATAAAATATGCAAAAGAAAACGTGAAAAGGAGTGGTTCATCGCTATGGACATTACAGTGGATGGCTCCTCTCACTGGAATTCTTTCTCCTGAATTTCAACCATCCAGTCATCATGAAGTGACTCTAGACCCCGGAGACCAATCAGAGGAGTTTCTTGTGCCCACTCAGCAAGGGGCTGGGGCACCTGTGTCCACCTCCATGGGAGATAGCTCTTCTGACAAAGGTCAAAGTAATCTCATCAAGCTGATGGGTCAGACTCCTCAGATTAATCAAGTCTATCCTTATCAACCCTCAACTGCACTCTCTATGAAAATTCTTAAATTTTTATCAGCTAGAAGGCATTACTTCAATTAGCTTATAATAGGGAGGTGAAATGGTTCTGTAGAAACAGTACTGAATAGGAAATCAGAAAACCTCAGTTCACATCCCTTACTCTTAAAAGCTGTAAATCACTTAACTTCTAAGAGGATTTTTGTTAAAATAAGAATTTTCTTATTCTACCTCATTTCTACAGAGCTGTTGTCAGGATCAAATGAGACAATTGTATGTAAACCTCGGAGGTTGTTTTAAGGATTAAAGATTACAAAGTCATAGAATCTCAGAGTTGGAAGGAACCTTAGAAGTCATGTGATCCAACCAATTCCTGAGCAAGAATCGATTCTATGACATTCCCAATAAGTAGCCTGCAAGTGATGACCTCCAGTGATGGGAAAATGTATCCTGAGAGAGCTCATTCCACTTTTGGACATTCTTTAGTTTTAATTTTAATTACCTGCTAAAGGCTTTTTCATCTCAAATCCTCTGAGACAAAAGAATGACGAAATGTTAGATTTAAATTTAAAATAATTCCTCTGCTGTTGTTCAGTCCTGTCTCATTCTTCGTGTCCCTGTTTGGAGTTTTCTTGGTAAAGATACTGGAGCGGTTTGCCATTTCCTTCTCCAGTTCATTTTACAGATGAGGCAAATAGTGTTAAGTGACTTGCTCAGGGTCATAGTAAGTGTCTGAGACAATACTGGACCTCAGGAAGATGTTTTCTTGACTTCAAACCAGGCACTCCATCTACTGTGCCACTTTAGCTGCCCTTTTAAATAACTGCAAATGAGTTTTTTTTTTTTTTTGCTTTTTGGAGGGCAATTGGGGTTAAGTGACTTGCCCAAAGTCACACAGCTAGTAATTGTGTCAAGTATCTGAGGCTGGATTTGAACTCAGGTCCTCCTGACTCCAGGGTCAGTGCTCTATTCACTGAGCCACCTAGGCTCCCCCCCCCCACCCCCCAACTGCAACTGATTATTATATAGTTTGGGGCAGCTAGGTGGTGCAGTAGATAGATTGCTAGACCTGGAGTTAGGAAGCTCTGAGTTCAAATCCACTTCAGATGCATACTACCGGTAGCTAAATGACTGGACAAGTCACTTATCCTCTGCCTCTGTTTCTTTGTAAAATGAGGATAATTATAGCTCTTACCTCCCAGGGTCTTTGTGAAGACCAAATGAGATAATTTCAAAGCATTTAGCATTGGACCTGGTACATAGTGTTACATAAATGTTAACTATTATTAGTCAGTGATTTTTAGCAATTGGGGGTAAAAATATAAAAAAATTATAAAGGATTGGATGAGCACAACTTCTGATCGAGATGTAGAAGATTACCTAACTCCCTCTACCTGGACCTATTTTAGAATGAATATATCATGGGATGGCTAGGTGGTGAAATGAATAGAGCACTGGCCCTGGAGTCTGGAGGACTTGAGTTCAAATCCAGCTTCAGACCCTTAACACCTGCTAGCCATGTGACCTTGGGCAAGTCACTTAAACCCAATTTCCCTGTCGTCCCCCCCATGAAAATATCACTGGTAAGTGTATGTGGGGAAGTTGGGGGGAGCAGAGATAAGGGGATTATTCAAATATGATAACTGAAGGCCCTAATCATAATCTGATCCATCCTTAGGCAAATTGTATTTGGACCTGCATATACTATTTTTCTTATTGGGAAGCAATTGGTTAAACTTTACAGATGAATGATTGTTTCATTTGAAGGAAGAAAATTTGACAGAATGAAGTCTGATGTTTGTCAAATGGAGATTATAAAAGTGCCAAATTGTAAGATTACAACATGAATCTTTCCTAGATCTTCTCTGGACTCACTCCTTTTCTAATTCACTCATATGGTAAATAATCTCTCCCTCTTCAAGTATGCTTTTATTTATCTGCATGAATCTCCCTAGTAGAATGGAATCTCTATGGGGACAAGGGCTGTTTTTCCATGTCTTTGTATCCACAGTACCCACAATGCTTCTTTCATGTTGTTCAGTCATGTCTGACTCTTCATGACCCCATTTGGGGTTTTCTTGTCAAAGATAGCTCACTTTACAGATGAGAAAACTGAGGCAAATAAGGTTAAATGACTTAGGGTCACACAACTAATGTCTGAGGTCAGATTTGAACTCAGAAATATGAGTCTTCCTGATTCCAAGGCCAGTGCACTGTCCACTGTGTGCCGCCTAGCTGCCCCTCTTCTTTTATAGCTGGGTCTTACCAAACCAGTGAGGGCTATCTTTTGATAGTTTTTTAAAAAACACATTTAGTATTATTCACATCTTATACACTTCAGGCGTTAAGCGAAAATCCAGGGCAAAGGATAAAGATGCACAAATATATTTTTAAAACTGAATTATAGTGGCAAAAAGATTGGTCCTAACACCAAAAGATCTGCATTTGGAACTAGGCTTCAATTGAGCAACACTGAGTAAGGAACAGAGCCTCTCAGAAATCAGGGATAAAAAAACTTGTACTACTCATCTATTGTGATGAATGTGTTTTTTTTTAAATGTTAAAACAATATATAAGTGTAAGTTATCACAACCGATATGATAGAGTAAACCTGAATGGCTTTGGTAGCAAGGCAAACTATTATGATGATATCATCTCACAGATTCTGATAGGCAGCAAAGTGTCAAAAAAAAAAAGCTCCTTGGTGCTTTTTGCATGTTATTAATATTCCTTTCTGCCATCTCAGGGTGATTCATTGATGTTAGAAAAGAAATTCCATGCCACCCAGGGTCTAAATTGGAGTGAACTGATGACACATTGTAGATTTGGATTCAGGAACTGATCTCTTTCAAGAAAATATAGTTAGCATGGAGGATGACTCACTCACCCTAGGGCCACTGTCCTCAAGAGCTGCCCTTTTAGGATTGTTTTATAGAGAGTCTGATAGTTGTTTTCACTCACTAAAGTTTTTTTTTTTTTTTTCCCCCGGAGGGAGGGTGTCTGGCAAGTGCGGAGAGGCTGGCCTTGTCCTTCTCTTCTCCTCTGAGGATGGTAGCTTGTTGCAGTACACCGTCAGTTCTTGGCAAGAGACCCGGCCAGTGCTCAATGCTGATACTTAGTAGTCACCGCCGGTAGCATAGCTGAGGCATCAGCTGAGATGCACAATATAGTCTCAAAGTTGTATCTCAGTGAATGCGGCGACATGTGTTCCTTGTGCAAAATTAGAAATAAAGCTACCTTTTCTTCCTCTCCAGTCGAGGGAAAGGGTGACCATCAAGGTCATTTGTTAGTAGGGTAAAGATGAGATTTGGATGAGAATAAGAACATAGTCAAGGAGGCCCCACCAGTCCCCCCCAAAAGTGGAGGCAAAGAGGGGAGGAGGTGTTCTTTGGCAGCATCCTGACTTGTGGCCGTGGAAATTGGAGCGCTAAGCCAGCTTCTCGGCATTTCTCCCTCACCCCCCAAGGACTCTCGGGTCTCGGCAGAAAGCTAGGGGATTGCCATTTGTTGCAGCTGGGGCGGAGGGCGGGGCCCACCGGCCCTAGAGATCTTTAGAAAAGGGCGTTTGGTGGCGGGGTTCTATCTAGAATGTCCAGTTTGGGGTGGCAAGGGATGTATTTCCAGGGATACAGAGAAAGTCCAGCGCTTTGGGGGAAAGGCATTTCTTACGCGGCACCTGGCGTGATATCTTCTTGCACACTGCAGGCTTTTAATAAGTGCATTTGATTGAGTTTCCAGTCCTTAATTTTGGCGTGGGAGAAGTGACTCCTGGATCGCAGGGTGGGGGTCTCCACGACCCTGACTTTGCTGCAGACAGAGTCCATTCCAAAGGAGGAGGAAGAAGTGTAAGACGGCCGTGGGACCCAGTGCCCTGAGGACACGGGTGCACGCCCGGAGGGAATGGAAGCGTGCTGGGGGGTGCAGGGCAGTATGGGGGGCACGAACGGAGCGCTGGCCAGACGCCTGTGACGGGCGCACCGCCGGCCGCCGCGTACCCTGGCCCTCGAAGTCCCCGCGGCAGCTTCAGCCAGCCGCCGGTTGTCATGGTGACGGCTGGATCGGCGGCTGCTCGCTGGAGTAACAAAGCCGCCTGCTTCTCCTCCTCTCCAGGGCTCCTCCTCCTGCCTCCACCTCCACCCCCCAGCCCCCGACAGCCGCGGCTGGAGCAGGCACCGGGCTTCTC
>NW_027185810.1:1452928-1463019 GCF_028583685.1 Petaurus breviceps papuanus
GAAAGGAAGAAAGGAAGGAAGAGTGAAAGAGAAAGCGGGTGTGCGTGGGAGAGAGAAACAGAGACAGAGACAGCGACTGACAAAGAGACAAGAGAAAGAAACACACGGCGGGGGGAGGGGGGTAGAAGGGAGAAGGAAGGAGGAGACAAGAGGTAGAGAAAAGAGGGAGAGAAAGAGAGAGCATGGGAGGAAGGAGGGAGAAAAGAGAGGAGAGAGGGAGAGAGACAGAGAAAGAGAGAGAGGAGAGACAGAGAGGGAAACAGACAGAAACAGCGAGTGAGCTAGTTTTACCATGAAAACGAACTTGACATTTTGGTGAAAGTCAAGGCTATTAAGTGCACTTCCATGTGTGCCATAAAAGGGGCACGGAAAGTTTGTATGGATCCCTCAGGTTTTCGAGAAAGAGACTTGCAGGGTTTAGGTTCCATCTATTGAATGGGATTAATTCTCTCCCAGACTGGGCACTTCCAGCTGCTTCCGGGCGCATATGGTTGCTTCTCCAGTCTGACAGGTTGTTCACTATTCTGGCATCAACTTAGATGATATCGTTGTAAAGGCAGATTGGACTTAGTCGCACCTCCCTGATCAGTCAATGCTAGGCTCGTTTCGTTTTACTTTCCGGGGAGATGGTGAATATTGTATTTCATTGTGACATTCAGCTTTGTTATTAGAGGACTACCATGGATGGATTTACTTTTGTACTTTCTTAGTAGATGAGAGGGAAAGGAAGAGAAAGAGGAAGGAATAAAGAAGAATTACAGGATCTAAAACTGGAAAAGGCCTTATGGGCCATCCAGTCCAGTGCTTCTTCATTTTGCAGTTGAGGAAACTGAGGCCCAGAGAGCTAAAAATATCATGAAGGAAAAATGGGAAAAAATAATTCTAAAATTGCATTGCATAAACAACCAACCTGTAATTATCATTCTTACTTATCTTGATGTTGCTTATGAAATAGGTATACATTTTGAGTTTAATTCTCTTTATTTTAGAAGGACTTCAGTTAAATAGAATTATCAACTACAAGACTTGGTCCACATTCGTACTAGAGACAGTACTAGGATTTTTCTAAGCAGTGAGCAAATTGCCAGGATCATTTTTCATTACCAGAATGAGGTGATAGAAAGGCAAGTGTGGTAAGACAGTTGTAAAACTTGGTAATTATTACTGTGATCATCAATATTGTGTAAATAAAGTACCTTTCCTTTACAAAACTAAATAATGCCTTAATGGATTAAAAAAAATAACTAATTCAAGCCATTTTTTTTGAGGCAGAGAGCTGTGTACTATACACTTAAATAGTTATGATGGATGAGTGTAAAATGAAACTGAATAGGTGATTAGACCAGGTGCCCCTTCTTTTGCATTGTTCAATACTGGATATTATTAATTTTAAAAAGATTAATGTGGCGACTTTTCTTTTTGCTTTATTAACAAGAATATTGCAATTGGAATTAGTTTTAAGTTATTGTCAAAGTTTTGTATTAACAGCCATTAGAACTAATAATACACATCATGCAATGAATGAGAAAGAAAAATAGTGTCTTGTTTCAGTAACAATATATGATCTTTCCAGTCAGAAGGGCATGATAGGTGAATTAATATAAATTTCATTTGATTAAGAGGGGCTGTACTGGAATAGGATATGTGACTAGCAAAATCAGGCATGTAACTGTAGTTTAGGAAAAACTATCTGAAAGTCAGAGTAGAGTGCTGAAAGCAAAATTAAATAGAAATATGAGAAGCTGTATTTTTTTCACAGTGGAAAAGAAGCCTGTGTCATAATAATTCTGAATGACAGGTAAATTTATCAGAATTATAGGTATTGCAACTGTAGACAATTTCAGGTTTGAAGCAATTAGCTGATATTCCTTTTCTCTCTTCTGGGATTTTAATACCTGTTAGGTTATTGGGTTTACCAACCTATAAGGTGACTCATTTTCATCAGTTTAAGGAACTTCATTTCTTCAGAAGAAAATATTGGACAATTAGGAAATTAAGTCACAAGCTAAGTTAAAACTTAGTTCAGAATTGTAGTTAAGCTTAAGAAAAATCAACTTGAATTGTATCTAGCATAGCAATAGATATAGTCAATATAGCAATAGTCCAGAGGTGTTCTGGATAGATTCCTTTCAGTGATGACAGTGAAGTACTATGCTGATTAAAATTAGGGAGGAACATTTTTAGGAATGTAATATAGAATGAAAAATAAGTATTTTCTCATTTAAGCTTGAAAGGCAATGAAAAGTGTTTGAATATTGAGGCTAAAATATTAGAGAAATAGTTTGCAGATACAGAATATAGTCATATTCTGTATGTAAAAGTATTTGCGTTTTATTTCTCAAGGGATCCAAGAATTGTTGAATCCTTTCTTAGTGTTATATAAAATCCAAGTGCATATTGTCTGTACCTGATATTAAAGTTTTCAGGCAGCTCAAAGCCCCATCAATTGTGATGATGAGATCATTTGCCTTAAAACAGTATGATTGGGGCTGTTGGTTTATACCTTTGGAATAGAGAGATAATGATGTTAACTAGGCACAATGAGATCTCATGTCTATACCTCGACCTCTAGATCATGTATAAGATCTAATGTAGTTTTGGGGGGGGCATCAATTCTTCCATACTGGAGGAAAACCTGTGTTGATAAACATTAGAAATCAACATTTCAGTATACAGTGAGCTATATACTATTTTAAGTCTGTGTTTTAATGTTTTATTTATACATCTACTGAAGCATGAAATGCAGTTTGTGGCCATGAAATGAAAAACAATCTGTGTAAATTTGTTTGTGTAAATAGAACTCAAAGGCAGGATATGTGCATGCCCAAAGAGTGAAGAAAAATCACTTTTATATTTCTATTATCCCTATTAGAATGTACAAGTAGAAATGAGCATCCTGGTTCTTGATTAAGATGAGCAATGGTAGCCAGCAACACTGTGCAGTCTCAGGTGTGAAATACCAGTTGTCATTGACATTGCTTCATAGGAGTTTAATCCTTCCCTGGCTATCTTAATACATAACACTTCCCATTGTGGAATAAACTACTCTCTTCATGATCTTTATGATATCAGCTATACAAACAATATGATATTCTGATAATTATGACCCATCGGTTTTCAGCAGGCAATTTTATAATTTAATTTATTGTTAACTGAGTACCAAAAGACTCAAAACTGTCCATAAAAGCTTCTTATTTAAGTAATGATTTATAATACAATCCTGTGGTTCATCGTCAGTTGTTTGTAACCATATGGGTAAGCTCCGGCTGTAGAAGGCCACTGATGCCTTGATCAGCTATTTCTGGGTCATTGTTTTCTTGTAATTTCTAAATGTGCAATGTTAAAATGATGACTGTGTGGTTAGTAATATAGCATGTAGCATGATATACTGTAATATTTATAAAAGCACTGTTAAAAATGTGATAGTCTTAAAATAAATGTTTTATTACCAGTTTGATTTGGGTTAATACTGATTTGTGGCCTGGAAACATAACACATCAGTGACACAAAGTGCTTTGATTCCTTGAGGAAAAATGCTCTAAATACAAGATATTGTTAACTGACCTGCTGTGCACGGTGGGTATTGATAACTACCTTGCCTGAAAAAGGCCCATGAGACACATGGGCTGTTGCGAGAGGCAAGAGGTGTTTGGTGATATGGTTATCCACTGTAGTGACTTAAAGACATCTTTTATGCTGTGTGTGTGTGTGTGTGTGTGTGTGTGTGTGTGTATTTGTATTTTCATTTTGGTTCTTTTGGGAAAAAATACACTAACTTATGATTTGGCCAATAGTACGCATTTCAATTAAAATGATGATTACATTTCTTTTTAACAAGACTTAAGTGAAGTAGCTTTGACCATATTTAGCCCACAAGTATTAAGTTCTTACTATGTGCCCAACATTGTGGTAGGTGCTATAGGAGATAAATCTTTTCTTTTATAAAGCCTTTTTGCTGTTGTGGTTGAGAATGAGCCAGTTTTCTAACAGTGGTGTATATGAATCTCTGGGATAAATTTTCAGCATTCTCAAGAGATTACTATTTCTAATATTTTATATACAATCTACTATATATGAGACCTAAATATATTTCTTACTCATCAATATTCAGCTAGCTATTTTCCCAGTGTAAAAAGAGCAAGCTGTCCTTAATGGAAGATTTCCAATGCAGTTTCAGACCTAGAGTTATGGGACACGAGTGCTGCTTTTCATTGGAGAAAGTCTAGTTTGCCATAATCCTAGGAGGTTGGTACTGGGATGAAAACTGGTGTCAGGTAGCATGAATAAGGGAAAAGAAGAGAAAGAAGAGCCCTGGGGACAGATAGGCATTGGAGAGGCAACTATAGGCTGTGATTAGAGTAGGGGACAGAAGGGAACACATGGATCAAGGCTACTCTTGTCTTGTGTCCTATGAACCTGGGAGTCACAGCAGAATCCTGATGCTTATTAGCTGAGCTGAAAGGCATTGCAGATCTCCAGCCTTATTGAAAGACTGCTGAAAGGAGATGGGGGCCTGATTTACAGCTTTCTTACTTTGTTTGCTTATGTGATGAGCCCAGTTTCCTTATTCCCTTGACCAGCTTCTATCTTGTCCTTCCAAAGTTGGGAAGTCAAACCCATTTATGTATTGGACAGAGAATGATTTTATTATTTGTTTTTCACATTGTATGTGTGTATTTAATTTCTTAGTTAAATATGCATTTACTATGTGATTCATGTGTCTTTTTCATGGTCAGGTAATAAACATAGTATACTAGATGATACTTGAGCCAATGTTTTTATCATGCAAACAATTAATCCCCCAAAGTGATTGCATGTATTAGAATTTGTCCTATATGAAGTTATAATTGTGTAAAATGCAGTAGCAATTGGTTCCAACCCAATGGAAATTTGCAGTGCTTATTCGAGTAATGCAACTGCTTTGGGCAATTCATTATTCGCACTAATGGGGACCTAGCTGTACTGAAAACAGCTATACTGAACCTGGAAAAATGGCAAGAGGTCCAGAACCTCAGTCATCAGAGACTTCAAGAAACTAATTGTCATAGAGGGACTAGATAACCAATAGATTATTGAACTTAAATGATTAAAATTTTAAAAATCTTTTTATATGTATTTTGGAAATTGTAGTGTAATTACACATGTATCAAAATGTAATTTAGAAAGAGTGTCTAGAACTATATTATTACATACTTAAATGACTCGTATTAGCATTCGATTTTTTCAGAACATAGAAAATGGTAGCTATCACAGTGGGTTAAGCCATGCTTTTGATCATTAGAGTTCAAAAATAGGGCAGATCTGCCATTTAAAGGGTTTCATTTTAGAGATCTTGTGAATATGCCAATCTCAGAATACCCCTAATTAATCACAACTCCCTAATACAATTTTTTCTTTTGAAGCAATTGGGGTTAAGTAACTTGCTCAAGGTTACACAGCCAGTAATTTCTGTGTGTGGTGCTAAGTGTCTGAGCCTGGATTCAATCCCAGGTCATCCCGACTCTGGGGCCAGTACTCTTACTCATTGCACTACCTGGCCGCCCCCCAATACAATTTTTTAAAAAAGAAGTTGGTGTTTGTTGATGTCTTCTGTTTGTTGCATCAGCATAATTACCTCAAGTATCCCTCCTCCTTCTTCCAAGAGAGCCATTTTACATAACAAATAGTATTTTAAAAATTAATATTTTTGGAAAAAAATAAAAAAAATTGGCACAACCGATTAATACATTAAATAAAGTTTGAAAACATATGTAATGCGTAACTCTTGTGGGCCTCCCACCTCCGTAAAGTAGTGGGTTTGGGGGGCGTTCCTCTCACATAATTCATTCAAGTCCTGCTTGGTGTTTATAAATTTTTTACATTCACTTTTGATTGTTTGGTATGCAGTTTTTCCATTTATATTTGTTGTAGTTATTTTGTATATTGTTTTCTTAACTGCATACTTTATTGTTCATCAGTTCATATAGATCTTTCTCTGCTTCTCGGTATTCATCACCCATATCAGTTTTATAGCATAGAAAGTATTCCATTATGTTCATGTATCACACTTTCTTTAGCCATTCTTTAGGCAGTGGGCATCTACTTTGTTTCCAGTTCTTTGCTCTCACAAAAAGTGCTGCTTTAAATATTTTGGTGTATATGGGGATTTCCTTCTTATTGAAATGCAGGTTTTCCCTAAAATCTCTTGAATTCTTTCTTTCTCTCATGATTGGCATAAGGCATATCCAAAGGACCAGAGAACAGGAGGAAGAGACTGTAATGAACCACAAGGATAATTATGCTTATCATAGACATACTTCCTTTAATTATTTTAGGGAGAAGGGCTCTAGTAAGGT
This sequence comes from Petaurus breviceps papuanus, assembly GCF_028583685.1. NCBI lineage: Eukaryota > Metazoa > Chordata > Mammalia > Diprotodontia > Petauridae > Petaurus > Petaurus breviceps. The sequence goes on from NW_027185810.1 coordinate 1,459,264, forward strand.
TAATCTCACTTTCAAACACCACATAGAGCTCAGATCCTTGAAGCAATTAACCATGAAAGGTATCTTGCCACTTTATATGGGTTGACCTTTTCAGAGGCTGGTTCAGGCTACCGAATTTTCATTCCCCTTAGACAAAAATATTTGACCCATTTGGAATCATGATGATTTTAACATGGACAACTAATATTTGAAGTTACAAATCAGCCTCAATTATGGAATTCCTTAATGAGTATATGCTTAGCTTGAATATGATATCTGAGATTCCATTGGTGTGGGTATTCCCTCTACCAATACAGACCACAACCCTTCTATTACTTGGTAGCTAGTTTTAAGATTCCTGTGGGTAGAAAGTTTTTATTACATGGCAGTTGACTGGGTGATGTATGCTTCTGGATTCAGCTAGTCTGGTTCTTAGAGGACAGACATACAGTCTATCAGTGGCTTCATGTTTGAAGTCTTCCCACTTGGCATGGGTATATAATGTATTCTAAAATGGTTTAAAAGAAATGTGAAATAAACTAATCAGTAATGGATCTTTAAATCAAATACTTAGTTGTCAGATATCTTTGAAATGAATATTTAATTGAGTCATATTCAATCTCTTGTGCTGCTTCTTCCCGCCAACATAGCCATAAGGAAACATATAATTTCACACAATTTAATTACTAATGTGGTGTGCATAATTGGGTATAGCTATGTTGAAGTATAAATGTCTTTTCAGATTATTAAATAGTAAATTTAAAATAAAAGAAATTCCTCTACATTGGTGTCATCTGCTTTCTCCTGTTGTGTATTTTCTTTCCATGACCTAGATTTTTACACTTTCAGTCACTGAGACTTCCTTTTTTTTCTTTTTTGTAATGTTGCTTTTTCTGAGGTATTTATTTCTGTTTGGCTTATTTTAAGGTTATGGAATCTGTTAGAATTGTAGAATCTCAGTTTCAAGGGACCTTTGAGATCATTTAATCCAGCCTTATCCCTAGCCCTTGGTAAAGGCTAGCACATATTAGATCCTTAATAAATACTTGTTGAACGATTAATTGATTGAAATAGGACTGGGACAAGAATCCAGTCTGCAACATCTCTGAAAAGTGGTCATGTATTCTCTCCCTTATGATGTAAATGCCTTGAGGGCTGCTGTCATCGTGCCATCATTAGCTTTTCCTTGTATCCCCATTCAGTGCTTTGTGTAGGACTTGGCACATGGTAGATAAACACTTAATAAAAGCACCTTGATGAATTAATTGGTCTAGCCTCTGCTTGTAGATCTGAAGGGAGGGGAGAACCTTTACTGCCTAAAACAGTAGACTACGTTTGGATGATATTAATTGTTTAGTTTCTCCTCATATTAAGTCTATATCTGCCTTTCTGAAAAACTCACCCATTATATCTAGTTCTACTCTCTGAGGTCAACTAGACCAAACCTGGTTCCACCTTCCACAACTATACAAATACTTGAAGACAATTAATGTGTAATTCTGACTTTTTGCCCAGTACCAAATTTCTTTTATGTATTTTTTTATATCGTATCTTCTATTGTTGTTGTTTGTTGTTTAGTCTTGTCTGACTCTTTGTGACCCCTTTTAGGGTTTTCTTGGCAATGATACTGTGGTGGTTTGCTGTTTTCTTCTCCAGCTCATTTTATAGATGAGGAAACTGAGGCAAACAGGATTAAGTGATTCACCCAGGATCACACAGATGTTTGAGGCCAGATTTGAACTCAGGAAGATGAATTTTCTGACTCCAGATCTGGGACTGTATCCACTAAACCACCTAGCTGCCCCATATTTTCTAGTCTTGCTTAATATCTTGGTTACCTGCTGCTACATATTCTCTAATTCATCAATCTTTCCTGAAATGTGGTGAGCAGAATGGAATGCAATACTCCTGATTTGATTTGATCAGGGAAGGATATAATGGGACTGTCTTCTCCCTTATTCTGGACATGTTATTCTTCATAAGGCTTCTCAATGCAGTAAGACCACATTAATATTTATATCTGCTGTATCACACATTGTGGCCTTAAATTGAGCTCGTAGTAGACTAAGATTTTTAGATTTTATAAGAACTATTAACTGTTCACAATTCCTCCCTCCAGGACTTGTACCATTGATTCTTTGAATGCAAATGATGCACTTTGCATTTAAATCTATTTTTATCATAGTCATCAGTGTATTGTCCAGACTAAGACATGCAGTTTGGATAGACAACACATAAAACAAGTCCATTAGTATTGATATCTTGACTAGTCAAGGACTATATCTTGACTATATAAGGACAATGACTATGGTCCAGAATTTAATAGGAAGAGGAGATATGGCTGGTTTGCATTTGGGAAATTATGCAGTACTTTTAATAACTCCAGATTTCCTCCTGAAACAAAGGTCTGTTCTTTAAATCTTGATATTATTCTGGTGATGCCATATGACTGTAAAAAAAAAATGCCACACTATAGTTTCTGAAAAATTCAAGTAACTCAGAGTGCAATGAAGAAAGAGATTCATGGGTAGATGTGAACAGGTTGGAACATATTATCATTGGAATATTTCTCAAGGAAAGTGGTGGAAAAGATACTAAAGAAATGTGGCACCAGAAAAAGAAGTAAGAATGACGTATGTTTGTAAGGAAATCTATGGGAAGTCTCTTGTATGTTGGGTGGACCTCTTTATAGGATTTATGGGAATAAATGGACCAAAGTTATTTAGGATGATAAAGCTTGGATTGACTTTTGAAAATTGACATGTCTGACTTCCCATCTTTTTTTTTTTTTAAACAGGTAGGGTATTTTGGGTGTGGAGCATTGTATATAGTGTCAAATTTGGTTGATGTATAGATTAGTCTTGCTGAAATACTTTTTTGTCCTCCTTTGTTTTAATTTTTTGTTACAAGGGATGACTATGTAAGGAAGGGAAGAGGGATATATTTAAAAATGAAGGTGATATTAAATAAAAGATAATAAAAATAAAAAAAAATCAGAGCATCTCAAATAATACATTAAAGGAATGGAAAGATTCTGGTCCAAATATATAATGTACAAATACATTTCATTACATGTAAAAAGCTTACTATTTGTTGTTACACATCAGTAGTAATAATAAAACTTTTAAAAATGTGATTTCTCTCTTCTCCCTTTATTCTCTCCTTCCTGTTTACACACATCTAAACCTTACCCAAAGTTGGAAACCTTGCCCCGAGGAGAGAAAGAGAAATATTTGCTGTGGTGTGGATAAATGTGAAGAAACATTGTGGTATAGTGGAGAGAGACCCATTCAGGATGACCTAAGTTTTTGATGACCCACCTCTGAACTCTACTGACTGTGTAGTCTTGGGCAAATTACTTACCTTCTAGGCATCCCAGGCAACTATGAGGATGATGATGACCACCATAGCTATCTGTGTGCTAGATACTGAGTTATAAACACTTTACAAATAATATCTCACTTGATCCTCAAAACAACCCTGAGAAGTATATGCTATTATTATCCCCATTTTAGGGATGAGGAAATCGAGGCAAACAAAGTTTAAGTGACTTAAGGTCACATAAGGAGTGCCTTGAGACTGGATTTGAACTCAAGTCTTCCTGACTCCAGCCCCAATGCTCTAAGACTTTAACTCTCTAAGACTCTAAGTAGCAAAAGAGATGTTGATCTGCATTGGTAGAGGGAGTTTCCTCACTGGGAATTCCCTATATCAGTAAAATCACAGGCTAAGTAAAAATCACACACATATACATCTCAAAGCCCCCACCCAGGACCC
>NW_027185810.1:1468019-1489286 GCF_028583685.1 Petaurus breviceps papuanus
TCTCTCTCTCTCTGTCTCTCTCTCTCTCTGTCTCTCTCTGTCTCTCTGTCTCTCTGTCTCTCTGTCTCTCTCTGTCTCTCTCTCTGTCTCTCTCTCTCTCTCTGTCTCTCTCTCTCTCTCTGTCTCTCTCTCTCTGTCTCTCTCTCTCTGTCTCTCTCTCTCTCCTTTAGTGGTTCCATTCAAAAAATATACCGTAAGGCTTTTAGCTCTAAATCCAACAGTTTTTCAGTTGTATATATTTTTCTGTTGGATTTGTCCTGCTTGAAGTCAGGAACATTATAAGTCTCCTATTCTTATTGTATTACTTTGTGTGTCTTTTTATAATTCAATTATTTTATCCAGTGAATGTAGATCCTTTGCCACATGGTACATATACAGTTAATATTGATATTGGTTCATTGTTGATAGTTCTAGTTCCTTTAAGTATAATATAATTTCTTCATTTATTTTTATTGATATTGTAAATTTTTATTTTTGATTTGTCTGATAACATGAATCTTAACTCCTGCTTCTTTTATGATTATCCTTATACATAGTAAATCTTGTGCCAGCCTCTCATTTTTATTTTATTCATATTATACAAGTTTTTAGTTAGGTTATGTTTCTTGTAAGCAGTAAATTGTGGAGTTTTGTTTTCTTGGTGATTCTATCACTTTTTCATTTTATTAGATTATTTAGTCCATTCACACTTAAAGTTATGAGTAAAGTTTGTGTTTTCCTCTATCTGTGTTTCTAGTTTTTAACATTTAATTTTTCTCTCCTCTTAAGTCATTACTTTTTCCCTATAATTTTGCTTACATTACTCTGATGCTGCTCAAGTTTCATAGCCTCTTTTCTCCCTCACTTTCCATTCTCATTTGTCATCTTCCCCCCCCCCCCAGTTTTGTGGTTTTGCTTAAATTATTGTTTTTTCTTTCACTTGTTTAGTTATCTATTTCCTCTATTTTCTCCTTCTTTTTCCTGTCTTATTTCTATTGCTAGTTTAAATTCATCCTGCCTTTCCAACTTATGTTTTAGTTTTCTTTTTTTTCTATGTCTTTTTATAAGAAGATTTTATTGTCTTTGTTCTCTTCATTAATTTCCTTCACTTGTCTTTTCTGAAAGTTTATCTCTTTACACATGTTTTATATTCTTATTTATTTTTTCTTTAACCTCTTTTTTGTTCCTCATAGGGTTAAAGTTTCTGAAGTACTACATTTGAAGACTCTCTTTTAGTCAATTCCTGGGTTATTCCCTATGTAAATGTTACTGCATCATCTCTTCTTTCTGTTTTTCTTCTCCTTGTTTCTTTAAAGTATCAATTCATGAGGAAAGCAATGTGGTTAGAAGCAGTACTCCATTGAAGAAATTACCCTGTACCTTAAAGCACTTAGTCCAATTCTAAACTCTACCCTGCCTATGACTATTCTCCATCCTGTTGGCTATACTATCTCATCCATGTCTCCACACCAATCTGGATGCCAGCTGGCCTGAGGAACTTGCATATCCCTTCTTTTGGAACAGAATGCTATTCATGGAAGCATAACACTTTCTGAGAGAAGGTAGTTTCCTACGGCACCTCAGGTTGTTCCTCCCATCTCTCTGATTAGATTCAAGTTTATAGGGTTTGAATTTTAGCTTGAACACCTTTGCTGTTTAGATATACTACTCCATCTCCTGCATTTACTAATGGAGTGTGGAATAATCCTATGTTTCTTGAATTTTCTTTCCTTTATAGCTAAAGGTCCTTCTTCCAGCCATTTGCAAATTTTGTTTGGCCTGTTTTCTTGTATTACTTATTGCCTTTTGGTGTTTTATGTTTTTTGATTTCACATGTTCTTCTGAAGGACCTATGACCAATTTAAACTATCCCTGTGTATTCTGTATTCTTTTGAAAATTAAATTTTTATTGCTATCTTTTCTTAACTTTACCTAAATTTATTTTTTAAATTAAAAAATTTTAAATTAACAAAGTTTTGTTTTCTCTCCCTTCCCTCATTCACTTCTCCTTCCCCCACCAGGAAAAAAAGAAAAACAAAAGCCTTGTAACAAATATGCATAGTCAAGCAAAACACATTTCCCATATTGGCCATATTCAAAAATGTTTGTCTCATTCTGCTTATTTAGTCTATCAGCTCTTTGTCAGGAGGTAAGTAGCACGTTGTATCATGGGTCCTTTGGAATCATGATTGATTATTATTTCAATTAAAATAAGTAAATCTTTCAAAATTGTTAATTTTTGTGATGTTTCAGTATGAATTGTTCTCCTGGTTCTGTTCACTTCACTCTGCATTAATTCATACGTGTTTTCCCTGGTTATTTTGAAACCTTTCTTTTCATCATTTCTTATAGGGCAATAGTATTCCTTTACATTGGGGAGGTAGGTGGTACAATGGATAGAGTACTAGACCTGGAGTCAGGAAGATACCTCTTCATGAGTTCAAATGTGGCTTCTTCTTTCTTTTATAGTATATAGGCCTAAGAGTGGTATCTTAAGGGTAAAGGATTTGTGTAGTTTAGTAACTTTTTGGGCATAGTTCCAAATTAATTTCTTGAATCATTGTCTAAATATTCTCTCCCTTCCCCTGATCCTCCCAAAGAGCTACTCATTTTAGTAAAGAATTTTTTTAAAGAAAATTTAAGAGGGAAAAGAGAAAAAATAATCAAATCAATCTACATTCTTCAAAATAATTATAATGCTAACCTTCCATCCATTTCCTCATTTTCTTCCAGTAATTTTGTTAAACGAATGTTTTATTTATGTACTTTAAAAATATTGTAACTTCCTAATAACTCTCTATCCCATCTTCACCCCAATATAATTTTCTTTTGTTAACAATGAATCTTTGTTTTTCCAGATTAAACACCCCCAGTTCCTTTATTTGATGCTCACAGGACATGGACTTGTTCTTCAACATCCTGTTTATCTTCCTGTGGAAATTTTCTATCTTATTTGTGTTTCCTAAAATATGATGCCAGAACTTAATAGTGCTGAATAACTCACTAGATGTGATTTGACCAGGACAGAATACAGTGGAATTATCAACTCTTTTATTTCTGGAATCTGTGCCTTTCAAGATACTTTAAGAACCCACCCTCTTTCTTGGCTACCATTTCATACTGTTGACTCATATTATAGTCTACTAAAATCCCTAGGTCTTATTTTTTCTAGCCTCATTACCTCCATCTTATACCTCTAAAGTTGATTTCTTATATCTAACTTATCAGTGTTAGAAACATTAAACAGCACAGAACTGAGCACAGATCACTGGAACAGGCTACTGAAGATCTCCTTTCAGGTTGACATCGAACTATTAATGTCTCTTTGGTTTTATTCATTAAACCAATTCTTCCATTTCTTGAGTCTGTGCTTTGACTGGGAACAGCTTCAGTATAATTAAAGCACTCACCAAGTACTGTAGTTTGTAAGCAGTAGACTAGAATTTGAAAACTCTGACCATTCTTGCCTCCTGTCCAAAAGCTCACAGGAGGATACAAGATAGTGCTGGCAGGGGAGCACAGAGATTTGCTGTATCCCAGCCCTCCCAAGATGTTTCTTCTTTTTTTTTTTTTTTGGAGGGGGGATAGCATGGCAATTGGGGTTAAGTGACTTGCCCAAGGTCACACGGCTAGTAAATGTTACGTGTCTCAGGCTCTGGTCTTCCTGACTCCAGGGCCAGTGCTCTATTCACGGCACCACCTAGCCTCCCCCAGGATGCTTCTTAAACCCTCAACTTCAGGGGTGTCTTGGAGAGATTTGGAGATTAGAGATTACTTGATGCCTAAGGAATGGAAAAATCATTCTAGGAAGAAACTCAACACTAGGGCTGGAATGTTTTAATATCTATTGCTCCTGACCTTTCTAAGAGTTCTTCCAAAAAATCATTCTACCAGAGATGGAGAATCTAAGAAATCACTGAAAAGAGCTTTTTTGTCCATGGTGCTTTTACTGGGTCCCATTGTTCATATCCATCATCCATAGAGTGGTATGAAAAAAGACTGGGAAGATTAGGATATGTGTGGACTCTTGAACCCTGAATAAATAACTAAGGTAGATCAGTAAAGAAAACCATTATTTTAGGATGAACAAATGAAGTAATGGATGAAAAAGCAATTATTAAGTATTTACTATTTGTCAGGTATTGTCCTGAGCTCTAGGGATACTAATGCAAAAAGAGAAACAGTCCCTGACCTCAAAGGACTTAAATCGTAAGGTATAAAATAAAGGCTCTTCACTTTTTTTTTGTTTCATGAACCTCTTTGATGGGCTGATAAAACTTGTGGACCTCTTCTCAAAAATATATATATTTTAAATTCATAACAAAATACATAGAACTATAACCAGTTATATTAATTAACTACCAGTTTTATTGAAAATACAATGGTCAAAATATTAGAAAAAATAATTGCTGGACCCCAGATTGAAAACCCTTGATATCATATCAGGATTCCCTGGATTATCTTCTGGGCAATTCAGTGGATACTGACAGATCTCCATAGCAGAAGTGGGTATAAAGAAGTCTTCTTTATTTTATCAAATTGAGCACATCCTTCAAGAGATTCCCATTGCCTTCTAATTTTGCAGTAGTTCCTGGTAGTGGTAGGTGGTAATGAACTAGTTGGGGATACTGGTTTATCTGAATGATCTCATTGCTTTTAGAAAGTCACTAAAAGAATCTGAGGAGAAACTATGGAAGGTATACCATCAGTGGGAGACTATTGGTCTACAGCTGTGGTTGTTTTAACTAGGGTTAGTTTTGGTGAGTATTTGTCAAATATTTTGGTCACACAGTTATTTTAGGGGAATTGTGTGTGTGTGTATGTGTGTGTTGTATGAATACTGACACAGAGGAGACAGAAGTACTCATATATAAAAATTATCAGATGAAGATATTTCAAGGATTAGGTAATTATAATTAGAGATTTGTTGAAAAAACTTGTCATCATTGCAAAGCCCCACAACAATCTCACCTGTGGATATGTCACTTGGGAGAAATTATAAATCAAAAGGCAAAAAGGAAATTCAGAGACACTAAAACAGAAAAAAGGAATAGCCTGGAGTTTATCCCTTGGTATCCTTTGGAGACATTAGAATGAGAAAGTGACCAATTCTGTGAGGCCTTGGTTGGCTTTCCCATATATGTGCTAGTGTTGGCATTTGTGAATACAAGTCAACTTTTTTTTTATTTTTGTTTTTTTGGAGGTAGGGCAATTGGGGTTAAGTGACTTGCCCAAGGCCACACAGCTAGTTTTGTGTTAAGTATCTGAGGCTAGATTTGAACTCAGGTCCTCCTGACTCCAGGGCTAGTGCTCTATTCACTGTGTCACCTAGCTGCCTCTCAAGTCAACTTTTTGTATTACACTTTGATATCAACCTAGATGGTTCAAAGGTAGTCTTGTATCAGGAGTGATTCTGGCTACCAGTATTGAATTTGACAGCTGATTGGCTGTGAGAGCCATTATTGAACCTACAAGTTGGAGCTCTTATCTTTGACATTGAAAAATTCAGAGACTGTGTGTATGGGACTCTCATACATAGTTCAGGTATGGAAGGACAATAGTTCGTCGAACTTCTGAAAAGTGCTATTCAGGATGGCATCAGCCAGAAATTGAGAGGTGCCCTGGCTAACTATCTGTGTAGTGAGTGTATACTATAGGTCAGAAAGAACTCCCATGAAAGTACTTCCCAGCAGAGGCCAGGGTGATTTCTGTGTCAAGGTGGAGAGACCAGGGGGAGAGAGAACAGAAAAGGGAATTTGTAACTCCAAGGGAGTCACAGGAAAGTGCACTAGAGGGTGTTTGGGTCCTCCTTTGGAGAGTGTATCATCAGTGGAGGCAAACTACATTGCCTTTAGCCAGCCCTTTGAACAGAGATGACTGGCATTGAGCCCAGATGCAGGATGAGGGCATGCAAGTTGTGATGCCATTTCTTTGGTAGGAAACACAGAAGGGCTTCTAGAACCTCTCTCGCTAGCAGGTTCGCTCTTAATCTGGTCAGACAGGAAGATAACTTTGGGGGGTTAAATAATAAGCTTTACTTTGTACTACTCTAGTCTTCTCAAAGGGAGTTGTTGATAATGGGAGCATCAACTCTTACAGCATTCTCTAACAACCCTTCTTACAGTGGCTGGTGTGAAGGGGGTACAGCTACCCCTACCTCTTTTTTTTTTAAAGCAATTGGGGTTATAACTTGCTCAAGGTTACATGGCCAGTTATTTCTGGGTGTGGTGCTAAGTATCTGAGCCTGGATTTGATCCCAGGTCATCCCGACTCTGGGGCCGGTGCTCTTACTCACTGTGCTACCTGGCTGCCCCTACCCCTACCTATTGATGGGGTCAGTCAAGATAGGCATAGCTGGGGTACTTCCCTACATACCCTCAAGCCTCAATGAGAGCTGGTTGAGGCAAACATAGATTCCCCCCAACACTTGATGGGGGCTGATCAAGACATACACAGCATTCTAGCTTGTGCATTCAACCCTAAAGTTTACCCACTCTTTGACCAGTGCCTACTTGCTTTATGGGGCAACAGACAAAGAAGGCATATTGCCCACAATAGCCTCACAATTTTACATTATCTTACCCCTATATTTCACTGTGAAGTTGCAGTGGATATTTATGATTTAAGCACAAATGTTTATATTATTTATCATTACATAATGGTGTATAAGCATGGTGGAAATGTTTTGAGTCATGATAGTGAGAACTCATATAATACCTGGGAATAAGAGATTGTTATGGCAGTGGATCCTGGGAACTAAACTATAAGAAAGAATAACAAAAATCCATCTTACACACACTAATGTCTACCTTACTTACATATGCTGACCAAGAAAGAGGCATATGATCACCAATCAGGCCTAGCTCATCTCAAGCCATACTGTTGTTGGGAAAGTAGTTGAATTGAGCATTATATTGTACAGTAAAAGACCCCACGTGAAGTACCCCAAACCAACCAGTCCTTACCCATGAAAGCCTTCCATGATTATTTTGGATGCTTGAATCAAGAGAAATTTATGGATCTCCTGTAGAACAGATTTGACTGACCCTGAATGGAAGCCAGTATATGAAGAAGTATGAGACATGCATCAAAACCATTTAAAGGAAAGCACTGCCTATGTGAATTGGTTATTAAAAAAAACACAAACAACAGCAAAGCCCTGGAGAGGATTTGTGAGACTCTGGTCATAAGCTTATTGGTGACTGACAACTCATGATCTGGAATGGGTAGGCCTACTCACAGCTTGCTTGGTGACTATGGTATTATGGGCAAAATATTCCTCAATATATAGTTTCCCTTTTAGTATTCATTCTTAACAGGGTTGAGATTTTGAAAACGAATTATTTAAGGAGGTTTTTGGTGTAACAGGAATTATGAGGTCTAGAATGATGCTTTCCCATCATTAAGGAGATCCATAGCCACAGCATTTTATTTGTGTTGTGAAAAGAATAAGAGCAAGCAATACTGATTTATTTATTTACTATATATATATATATATATATATATATATATATATATAATACCTTGGATTCAAGGTAAATTTAGGTGTGGATTTATTGATCAAGCACATGACTGCCTGGAGTATACACTCAAATCAGGCAGCCCCAAATTGGGGTACATACAATGCTTATAAAGGCAAAAACCAAAAAAACCACAATTGGGGAGGGGAGCTATCATAAGCAATGTTGTACAGAAGCCAAGAACAACCATTGGTTAGATCTATAGCTCAGGGGTAATTTGGGAAACATGGTGCAAGAGTACAAGGGTGCAGCCAGGCCCCCTCCTAAAACAGGGTGGAGGGCACAGGGGGAGTGGAATTCTCAGAACAGGTTGGGTCATAGAACAGCCCAGGGTCTTGTTTGGGGTGAAGGGTGTGGGAGACCCTTCTTGGTCAGCATCCCAGAGCAGGGTGGTTCTTGCATGGGATAGACTTGTTCCATTATCTTTGTATAGACTTGTACCATGGCCCTTATGCAAAATGCTGCTTCAAGGATTACTGATTTAGGGAAATACTAACTCAAGGAAAAATAAGGGGGCAGGGGACTTATGCCTTGGGTGATTCACTTTACCCAGAACTATGTCTTTAAGCTGTTACAAGTGGTTACAGGGTTTAGGATAGAGACAAAGACAAATATAAAAGGACTTAATGGTGGGCTCCAAATCAGGTGGCATGTGATTTGGGTTAGGGTACAACAATTGGACCCTATTTAATGTGCTAAGCATGGTCCACCTCTGAAACTCTGTGGCTCTGATGCTGGGACAAGAGCAGAAACCTGAGTGGAGCCATGATTTAGTGCATCTACTATGTGCTTATAATACTAGCAGGAATAACACTAAGGGCTTTATGGGGTTTGGGATAAGAACCCCAGCTGCTCATTGACCTATACTTTGGAATATCAGAGGACAGAAGCATTTCAGAGATTCAGGGAGGCATTTGGGAGTAGTGACATCACTACACATGACATCAGAAGACTTGGTTCTTGTTCTGATTGTGACTTCAGGAAATATTGCTAGAAAGCACAACTAAGCCTAGGCACAAGCTTTGAGAGAGAGGCCCATTAAGTCCACAAATATTAGAAGTGTTAGTGTTATGCCTGAATAGTGAATTTGAAACCTTGGGAAATATTTAACAGGCAGGGGTCTATGTTTTATCTTCTCTTTATCAATATATGTCTGCTACATCCCTGGCCTCATTCCTGTTTATCTCACCTTGTTATCCTTACATGAACCTTCTTCCTCTGATCCCCTCATCCTGTACTCTGCTTTGTTCTACCCTCTACTTTAAGGAATCACACTTGTCTGTAGAAGAGCTGCCTGAATTCCTGTGTTGAAATTTTGTTGTGACTCATATATAAAAACCATGATCTTCTTTATCATTATACCTGGGTAGTTAGTGTCTAAGTCTGACCTCCACAGCCAAAGTGACATGGAGAACTTTACAATTTCCCTCTGGATATTCTCAGTTATTCACAAGGAATAGGAGCCATGCTGAAAGGTTAAAAGAGTGGTATTATTTAGCCAAAGAAGGATGAGGAATGACAATAGGTTTTTAGTAGAGGTCTACTTCACTTTATGGGATAGATGTTTTCCTGAAAAGTTATATGTCAATTAAACTTCATAAATTAAATCACATTTCAAAATCACTAGGGATGTTCACTAGTTAAAGGAAAGATCCCTGAGGTTCATTATTTTGCAATGCAAATAGTCATTCATTCAATTATGTTTTTGCAGATTTGAATTTTTGCCTAGTGAGTTTTCTCAACGGGAAGGAGATAACACAGAAGATAGTGGTCTTTATTACTGTGGAGGATCAAACAAGATGAAAAGCAACATTTAAGTCAGATATCGGGAAGGAAAAACAAAATTTTCTCATAGTATACGTTTAGATTGATCATTTGGAATTGTTATAGAAGGTCTTTAAGATTAGAATGGTTTCTTATGTTATTGGTGTTGTCGTATGGTCCAACCCTGTGAATTTATGAAAATGAAATGTTCCTCGGGATTTATTATTGACTCTGCATTAGGCTCCTGATTCGTCTTCGCCTTTCCAGAGCAATGAGATCTCTAGGAGTTCTCCAGTTGATTTGTACATTATTTGACATAGTTCCATGTCCAGAGAAGCCGTTTTAGTTATCAGTAGGAAACTTTAAAAGCCCGAGAATCAAAGCCTCCATTCACATACTTGGCATTTGATTTGGAAGTCCTTTTGCACTTGGCACACTGCCAGCGGAACTACTACAAGTCACACATTCAGAAATAGAAGATGTTTCCACAGAAGACTTGTTGGAACACTTAGGTATCCCATGCTGTTCTAACAAGGGTAGCACATTAGGTGTGGGGGCCTTGCAGCCATATGATATCAGTGAAACTGTTGAAAGCTTTTTAGTCTGTTAATGACGATGGTGATGTGGGTAGAAAGGTTACTCAGTACAACTGTTTATTATGCAAAAAATATGGTTTAAAATGTAAGTTTTAAAATAGTAGAGATCTTGTAACCCACTTAAGATGTGCTACATTTATTAAAACGAGTCTTTAAGAAAATGACCACCCTACCCCTCACGTTTATAATTTCTTTTGGCAAAGGTCTGAAAAAAATCATAAACAGTATTTTTTTCTTCTTAACCTTCACCCCATTTACAGATCAAAGAAAAGTTTGAAATCTTTGCTACTTTTTGCTTTCAGAGATGACACGTGTAATTTGAAAAAAGTTAAAACATTTCAGAAAAAGAAAAGGTTTTTGAATGGTTAAAAAAAAAAAGCACGATTCACCTAGATTATTGCCAAATCTTGGGGTTGTAGTTAAACAAAGTAAGATCAAGTCATTACTTTGACCTGTTCTCTGTGTAGCCTGGTAAGACCCAAATCCCCATGCTGATCAGTAATAGAGATAAGTATTTTCAATTCCATTTATATAATTGAACTCTTTCCCATTTCCTTCCCCTGCCTATTTTTCCTACCATGAAGTCACCAACTCAGTATCCCTTACATACCTTTTGTGAGAATTTAACCCCAGAAGAATGATTAGTTCTCTTTCTGGCTTTGGATATTGGGTCTCAACTACTTTCATTATATGGATTGTACCCAGTCCAGCATTAAAATACTCCCCAGGGTGTTGTTAGTAGGGCTTGGTATTGAGAAGAGACGGTTGTCTGCCTCCAGAAGGTCTGCATGATAACAGCTGGCCTATTAACAGAAGGAGATAGCCTTCTCCTTACAGGTTTGTCACTTTTGGGGCTAAAATTAATTAAAATTGCTTAATTATTAATCCAGATCATGATTTTTTGAAAGCTCCTTCAGCCACAGAATATGATCTTTAAAAGTAACAGTAGTGTAGTCACATGGAGAGAGACAGCTAATATAAAAAGTATTTTGTGTGTGGAGGAGAAAGTAATGATATTTAAAGGTTCTGCTGGCTTAATACCATACCATTTCCAAAAGTAAACAACCGTTTTACCTGATTGCTCAGTCATATTTACGATGTGAAATTTATGGCATAAAATTTGAATCATAAATTTTCTTAGTAGTAGCATTCTCTAATGCCTCGAATATTGTCTTGCCTAACTGCAGTAAATAAGAAAAGCCTTATAGGTAGCACAAAATATTCTATTTTAAAATAAGCTCTCTTCTTGATACAGACCAGGGCCTCTTTGTAATTAGGATAACTGTATACACATGATTAAAAAGATGATCAGTGTGTATGATTATATTTTTAAAAATTCCTCTAAATGTATGGGTGTACTTTGCGTCACAAGCAGATTGGCGTAATTATGACTTCTGTGGATTGTCCTGGCTGAAATATTTTTTAGCCAGAAAATCTTTAAAAGTACCATTGCCTATCACTAACATCAGGATAACTAAATACTTAAAAACTTTTTTTTTTTTAAGCAATTGGGGTTAAATAACTTGCTCAAGGTTACATGGCCAGGTGTTTCTGGGTGGGTGCTAAGTGTCTGAGCCTGGATATATTAATATAATATGATAATAATTAATTACCTATGTGACCTTGAGCAAGTCACTTAGTTACCTAGTGCCTTGGTTTCCTTATCTGTACAATCAGGGGGCCTCTGAGGTCTCATCTGGCTCTATCAAGATTGATACTTCTATGATCCTATGCTTCTATGACTTAAAAGTAAATCTTCAACGAGTATTAGTTTGTATAATTGGCATTTTCATTAGGAAACAAACTGAGCCCATGACTATTGTAAGGAAGAAATTATAATACCGGAGAGATTTAATTTATAATCCGCCAGTAGATAGTTAAAAGAAAAGGAAACTGAATAGCGACTTCTTGGAAAACGTGAATGAAAACCCTGTCCTGTAATTTATTTTTATCAGAAGTGCATATTCACTAGCCAATACAAAATAAACTGTCAGAAGTATTTAAATATTTAATCAGTTTTGTATTTGGTCCTGATCAGATAAATTTTTTTTTCATTTACCATGATTTCTTTGATCTTCGTAAAATGACAGTATCATTGTGAAGAAGCATTTATTGTTAGTGCCTAAATGTATGTTGTTTTGATCTATGCATGTCCTATAAAGCTGATGCCTAAGATTTAAGACAGAACCATTGATATAGACACAGATACAAAGGTGTAATGCCATGCATAGAAGCTTTCCAGAAGAACTGCTACTGTGAACAGCTTTTTTTAAGGTTTTGATTACTCAGTATAGTGATGACTCTATTTATTACATAACAAAAGCAAAACACCCTTGGAAAATCAAGGTACAGCATAATTCAAAATACAGCATTCACCATATTTCGACTTATCACAGAAAATCACAATAGAATATTTACAACATAGCCTCAAAGTAAAATAGTCATTCTTAAGTTAATTCAATCAGTCACTTATCAGTAGTATCAAAGTACAGTGAAGTCTTCCATTTCTTGGGGCAAAGTCTTGATTAACTCCATCAGTCACTAATCAGTAACAATGGTTACTGTACTCAAAGTACAATCAGTCACTTATTCAGTAAAGTCTTATTAAGTATCATACACAAAATCCTCCACCCCTTAGGTCACTAGTAAACTATAATTCCATAATTACTCAGTACCCAAGGAGAGGTCTTTTCTTCATCTTCACTTGGGGCCTGTTCTCAGGTTCCCTGGATCCCCTTCCATGGTCCCAGATTCTACCTGGATTCAATGGCAGACAGCTTCCAGTTCCTTGACCAGCTCTCTGGGGAGGTCCTGCTCCACACTGGTGTTCACACTGGTCCATGTCAGCTCCTTCACCATTTCTGCTCCAGGGAATTCAAGGCTCAACCAAGCCACAAACAAACAAAGTCTCAGCATCCTGGTCATGCTTCAGTCACCTGGGCTCCTGGCTCCTGGGCTCCTGGGCTCCTGGCTCTGGGCTCCTGTTCAGAAGGAGCTCCACCACTACCACAAGATCTCAGGACGCAGTTCTCCATTCTCTCTTCTGTAGCTGCTCCACCAGCAGATCTTAGTCTCAAGGAAATTGTGACTGTGCCTCTCTGGGGCTTTTCTTATATAGGCAGTATTATCTACTTCACTTCCTTCAGCCAATTTCCTGTTACGTTAGTAACAAGGGGACAGGAGTTCATACCTTCTGTTCCCCCAATCAGAGGCTTGATCAGTTACTAAGGGTCAAGTACCTGCTACTTTTGCCAACACAAAGAGATCTTCAAATTCAAAATTACATTACCATTACAAAAGGTCAGAGCAAAGAAAAAAGATGTGCCAAGGTAGGAATTGGAGAAGTGATTGATATCACATAGAGATGAAGAGTAATTGTGCTTTGATGTGAAAGAGGTGATCAATTCAGAAATAAGGTAGAGAACAGGGAGAAGAGTTGTGGAAATCTCAAGTTCAGACTGTCAGATAATGTAAGGAGGAAACTGTCAGTATAGTTTTCTCAGTTTTTATATCAGTTTTCAGTATTTAATGTCTGTATTCTTAAATTATACAACAGGGAGCTAGGATGTGTTTTAAAGAAATGAATGAATCAATGAAGCATTTATCAAGCACTTACTATACCCAAAGTACTGTGCTAAGTACTGGGGACTGATTAGAAAAATAAAGCTGTCCCAGATCTCAAGGAGCTCACATTCTTTTTATCTTTTTTTTTCCTCTACAAAACTATTATTTATTTATTTTTAACATTAATTTAAAAAAATTGAATTTTTAAAATGTTCTCAATGCTCTCCTTCTCCCTTGCCCCTCCCTCAGCCACTAAGAAGGCAAGCAGTATGATATCAATTATACATGTAAAATCATGCAAAGCCATATTTCCATATTAGCTATGTTGTACAAAAAAAAGAAAAAGTAGGAAAAATAAAGACAATGAAAAATTATACTTGTCTTTCAATATGCACTCAGATCAGTTCTTTCTGTGGAGGTGGAGAGCATTTTTCATCATGAGAAGTAGCTTGCTTTCAAATGGAAGAGACAACTCCTATGAAAGGCTTTAGCCGCAAGTCAGTTAAGTTTCATTTATGAACGATATTGTTCATCATCCTTGATCCTCCATGAAATTTTATACACAAGTTTGTGTTCTGAACCCAAGTTAACCTTGCTTGCCATGTCTCTGTGCTTGACAGGAATTTGATGGGTTTGCTCACTAATATCATCGTTAACAACTTTCTGTCTCTCTGTCAAGGCAATCAATTTACATTGGTTAAGTTTTTTTTGTTTTAGTGGAAAGCTACTGTTTAAGATGCAAATTGCAACTACAAACCCATATAGATGGGAATGGGTAGGTAACTCAAGTAATCTTGGTTAAATTTGAACTGGTGAACTAAGTTTTTAATGTGCTGTTTTCTAATTCTATAGAAACTTTATGATAATAACCTATGAGTATCGGGACCATCTTTGATGCCCATATGATAAGGAAACAGGTATACTTTCATAAATGATAATCTGTTGTAGACTGCCTCTTTACCACAGTTGATTGAAAGATGCAGAAAATACAAGATTCTACAGTGTTTGTTGAGTATAAAAAAGCATTTGATTCAGGTCATGGTGGTGCATGCCTGTAATCTCTGCTCTTGGGATGCTACCACTGGCATATCATTTGAGTTTAAGAATTCTGAGCTGCAGTAGGGCTAAAACTGATCCTGAACTATTTGGCAGCAATATGGGGAGTCCTTGGGAATTGAGGACCCTTCAGGAGTGGTGAATTGGCTCACATTTGAAATAGAGCAAGTGAAAGTTTATGTGCAGTGGGGATGGGGCCTGGAAGTGGGGCTGTACTTCCAACCTGGGCAAGATAGGAAGACCCAGTATTAAAAATAAAACAAAACACTTTTGATTTGGTAGAACAAAATCTACCCTAAATACCCTCTTCTTAAAAGTGTTTCCCATAAGTAATGTTGAAATCATACAAGATTCTCTGGAAGATGAAATACCAGAAATAACTTTGTTCAGCTATCCTCCGGTGATTAATATTAAGTGACCTATAAAAAAGAGAGAAGTACTTGCTTGCCAGATGGGCTCACTACTGTCAGGGAGGATACACAGTGCAGAATCCATATGGAAACTGGATTCCCTATAGGTGATGAGGTCCTCTGGATATCTCTGTCTGCAGATGGCATTTTGCTGATTTTATCAAGACCTAGAACATTACACAATCTCCTAAATGAGATCATAAAATCATAGACCATAGATTTAGTTCTGGAAGGGACCTTAATGTCCTTTCATTAGACCTCTTTAGAAAGACAGGAAACAAGCCCAGAGATTACATATACCCAGATCTTCTATAGATCCAGTACTCTTTCCCCTCTAAAGAGTTTGCTGTCCATGTTGCTTGTCCTTCCTTTTGAAGAGGACCAATGACACCATTGGGTGATGTCTTGACTCTTGTGTGAATTGGATTTAAGTGAGGCAGAGTTTCACAAAGTCATCTGCCTCATTCTCTCTTCTCAGTGCGCCACAACACTTGCTTTAGCCCCCTTCATAGCCATCGGAACAAATTGTTCCCATTCAGCCATTCCCCTGGGGGAAGTTTTCACATGCTTGGGGTATACATCCCTCTAACTCACTGATGGGCTTGATGTCTGTCAGTTACCTTCAACCTGCCTTAGCTCATCTGCCAACATGGTTTACTGGGGCATGGCTGGTGTACATGCTACAGCTTCTTCGAGTCACAGGTGGAAAAAGAAATGGATGGAAAAACACGTTTTGTCCGGACTGTAATGTGAAGTTGGATGCTTGGATGCACAAACTAGAAAACCATTTCATGAATACATACATTTTAGACAGACTGTAGATTGACAATGACCAGGGCTTGTTATTGAGTGGAACAATCTTAGTCTCAGATGCCTTCAGGAAATAGCACATTGCTTTTTAAGAATCCCAAACCTTCTCCCCTGCACAAATATGCATTTTTCTTTTTTTAAAAAAAGTTATTTACTATTAGTTTGCAACATTCAGTTCCATAAGTTTTTGAGTTCCAAATTTTCTCCCCTCTCCACTTCCCCCCTCCTGCTCCCCCCCAATCTCAGCAGCATGTAATCCGATAAAGGTTCAGCATATACTTTCACATTAAACGTTAGTCAAGTTGTAAAGAAGAACCAATGGAATGAATAATGAGGAAGAAGAAACAAAACAAAACAAAACGAAAAAGAGAGAGCTAGTAGTTCGCTTCAATCTGCGTTCAGACTCTGTAGTTTCTCTGCATGTGGATAGTCAAATAAACATCAGTATCTTCTAATGATGCTGTATGACTACAAAGCATGTCTTGTCACAGTTCCCCAAAACCTAAAGCTTTGGGTTCTCTGCAGTTCCGTGGAGAGGTATATAATGGACATAATTAGGATGCAGTTATTAATAATAGAGAGTTAGGTGAGTACTTCCATATATCATAGCAGTTTACATGAAAAAAGTGATGAATTAGTCAGAGGCTGAACTTAAATCCTAGTCTGGTCCCTTACTGTCAACTATTAACCCATTAATCAGTTGAATACCTGTTATGTTCGGTGATTTCCTTTGCCTAGGGAACTTCGGCATTTGGGAAATTTTTCTCTCTTTGCAGATTCTAACTGTCAATGACTTGGTAAATCAGAAAGCACTTATTAAGTACCTCTGGTGAGGCAGATAATGTCCTGAGCACTGGAGATGCAGTGATAAAAGCAAAACAATTTCTGTCCTTGAGGAATTAAGTTTTAAGGGGTGGAGGGTGGAGAAAAACATTTGTACAGATAAATTAGTACAGAATAGGCAAAAATGAAAAGACTGGGAGAGATTAGGGAAGACCTTGGATTGGAAGTGGTATTTGAATTGAGCCTTGAAGGGAGCTCTCTAGTCCATGATGTGCAGGTGGGGAGGGAGAACTTGGCAGGTATGGGATACAGATGATAGAGTATGGAGTGCAGGGTAAAACAATTAGGCTGGTTAGATTAGAATGGAGAATGCTGAGGTACAGTAATGGAAAGATAGGTTGGAGCCAGATTGTGAAAGGCTTAAAATAATATCATGCAGAGGAAGTGGTATTTGGTTCTAGAAACAGCAAGGAACCCCTGAGTTTTCTTAAGTAAGGGAGTGAAAATAGTAAGAGTTGTACTGTAGGAATATTAGTTTCATAGCTATTTGGAGAATATTATTAGAGTGGGGAGAGACTGACAAGAGATTGTGAGAGGCTGAACTAGGGTGTGGAGAGAAGTGGACAAGGTGTGAGAGATGTGCAGGTAGAAACAATGAGATTTGGTAGTTTATTGGATTTGAGGGTTGAGGGAGAGGGAAGGTTATAGGATGGTGTGGAAGTTGTGAACCTGGGGAGCTGTAATGATGGTGATTCCCTCAACAGAAACTGGGAAGTTAACAAGAGGGTTGGGTTGCAAGTGTTGTTTTGGACATGCTGAAACTGAGATGCCTTTTGGATATTTAGATGAAGATGTCCTGCAGGAAGTTCATGGTATAGGACTTGAGTTCATGAGGGGAGGTGAAGGTTAGATAAAGGTTGATAAAATGAGTAATAGAGTGCAGAGAGAGAGGAGAGGAGAAGACCCAGGTGGGGGAGAGAGAGACAGAGAGACAGAGAGAGAGAGAGAGAGAGAGAGAGAGAGAGAGAGAGAGAGAGAGAAACTGTAACTATAGGGACATTGAAAAGCCTAAGGCAATCACACAAGACAGGATGTGTCAGAGGCAGAAGTTAATTTCAAATGGCCCCTGGCACTATACCACACTGTCTCCAATGGCACATGTATACGTATGTACTTGTATTAGCATATATATGGAGAGACAGAGACAAAGAGAGAGGGAAAGAGGGAGGGGGAGAAGGAGAGGGGGAGGCAGGGGAAGAGAGAGAGGGAGTGAGTGAGAGAGGGGGAGGGGGAGGTGGAGAGGGAGAGGAAAAGAAGAAGAGGGAGAGAGGGAGAGGGGAAGACAGAGAGAGAGAGAAACATGATTGATAGGATAAGATTCTAGAGTAGATGGGATTGGATAGAATTCAGAACATGAGTGTTTCTTTTCACATTTTCAGGTTATTAGCAATCTTCATAGGAATTATTGTTATGATTATAAATATGGA
Organism: Petaurus breviceps papuanus; assembly: GCF_028583685.1. Taxonomy (NCBI): domain Eukaryota; kingdom Metazoa; phylum Chordata; class Mammalia; order Diprotodontia; family Petauridae; genus Petaurus; species Petaurus breviceps. The sequence goes on from NW_027185810.1 coordinate 1,485,989, forward strand.
AAAACATTTATAATTTAGCAAAAAAAACCACTGTGAGTTAATTTTGAGACTCACCTTCAGACTTTATCATCAGTACTATTTATCAGTATTATCATCAGTAATAGCACTAATTTATACAGACCTCAAAATATCCTTGAGAACTCAACCAGTAAACCAAAGTATTATCTCAGACTTTCAAACTTTTGCTCACAGTTGCCTAGATATAACATTGATACATGAAAAGCTCAAGAACAAATTTTGAATCAATGTCTCCTTATCATCCTATATTCCACAATGAAAAAACTGTGAAAAGAGTCCCAGCAGAGAAAATCAAAATCACGAGGGAACAGTCTGAGATACATATCATTCCTGTTGTCTTGTCTGCTGCTACAGCAGTACCAAGGATTTCAGTGAGCCTACAGAAGATGAATTTAGATCTTAATGTTTTTAATTTAACAAAAACCCCAGTTATTTTAATCTATTTGTACAGTAATCAATAGAGCACTAAGTATAAAAGAAAAAGCGTAGGTTAGTGAGTCATTCCAGGCTGTTTCTATCAGAATTCTATTTAAAAGATTAGAATTTTCAGATAATAATAATAAAGTTAATAGTAATTTCTGTATGTTGGGATCAGTTCCACATTTGTAAAGCAAGGGAAGGTCATCGAGGTGGTGCAGTGGCCCTAGGCCTGGAGTCAGTAAGAGTTCCTGAGTTCAAATATTGCCTCAGATACTTACAAGCTATGTGACCCTGGGCAAGTCATTTAACCCTGTTTACCTCAGTTTCCTCATCTGTAAAATGAGCTGGAGAAGGAAATTGCAAAGTACTCCAGTATATTTGCCAAGAAAATCCCAAATGGAGTTGCGAAGAGTCAGACACATCTGAAATGACTAAACAACAACAAACAAGGAAAACTTGAAGTATTAAACTCACATAAGAGAAACAAAGAGTATAATCATCACAGGCAGACCTAGAGGGCATGTCTAGTGTGATGGTACATTCCAGGTTAGCCATTTAACTTCCCCAGAGGGTAAGGGGAAGACCAGTGACAATTTACATTCATTGTACTATCTAGGTACATCTATGGTCTTCATAATTACTGTTGAAAAGCATGTTTTAAGACACTGTCTAAATGTGTGTGGCATTGTACCTCAAGTTGGTCCCTGTCTGCCATTGCTGGTAGGCATAAATGTATGAGAAATTGTTGTTGTCTGTACAACAATTTAAATCTGTCCCTTTCCCTATGCTTTTGTATATAATCTTTGTTGTGGAGATGTTGTGTGGCCCCAGTATTGTATCTCTCATCCGGTCAGTCATATACCGACTCCTCAACAGGTGCACAGCATCAAGTAAATGGATATAAAAGCAAGTTGAGGAAATGGTCCTTGCTCTTGAGAAATTTACAGTGTAGTTGGGGAGACATACTCACACTTTTCAACTGATAATACAAATACAAAAAAATGGGTGCCGACCATGTGAAATCAGCACTGGGGGAACATGGTATGAGGGAATGAGCGAATGAACAATGGATGTGAGGTCAGCCTGGAAAGGTTCCTTGGAGAGTCTTCACTGAGGTCTTAAAGAAAGCACTCCAAGTGCATCGATGGGGCCTGTCAGGGAGGAATCAGAGATGTCAAGCGGGGAGGGATCTCAGAGATCCTTTAGCCAAGCGCTCTCACTTTATCGATGAGAAAACTGGGGCCTGGAGAAGTTGAGATTTGCTCAAGATTGCACAAATAGTATAAAATAGAGTGAATGGAATAAAATTGAATCCAGGTCCTCTTGCTCTATGCCCTCTCCACTGCACCACAAGGCCTCTTAGGGAGGTCTTCATAAGCATGGAGTCTGAACAGGTACTTTGTGGGGACTGTAAAAAGAACTCAAAATCTTGCTATGCCAGAGCCAAGGGCACTACCGAGGGATGAAGTTGGCAGGTAAAAGGGATTGAGTCGATGGGAGGCATTGACTGTTAAGTTATCTTTTGTCATACCCCTGCCATACTGGTCCTTGTGCCCCACTGTTACTTCCTGACTTGGGGGTGACTACCATCACCATAATTTGGAATGAATGGAAAATTTCAATTGAGTGTACCCTATTTCTCATCCTCCTTAAATTCCCATGACCCACACCTTCATTCTAACTCATCTACACTTGGGGATGGTACACATTGGATCTCGCCATTTTCCACAAGTGTCCCTTGATTAGAAACTGGCATTCATCTAGCTGCACACAAACTTATTCTGTGCCCTCATCTATATCTCTAACTCCTCCACACCCTTAGTATCAGCTCCAGCAATTACCTCTTCTCTGACTTCACTTTCTTCCCTCTCAGACATTAATACAATAATTAGCTACTTCAAATCTACTTTCCTCTACTCTTGAATCTGTTGCCCCCTTGTTCTATTATAACTTATTACTTGCTGTACCTCAGCCCTGGGTTATTCCCACTTCACAATTCCTTTGAACTCATTAGCTGATGAATATAACTGGAGAAAGTCTCACAACACAGCTGATTTACTTAAAGTTGCACCTCAAGCACCATCTTGTATGTGAAGACTTTTCTGATTTCCTCAGTTGCTAGTGCCCTTCATCCCATATTATCTCATATTCTTGACTCCACATGGAATAAAGAAGACCTGAGTTCAAAGCCTGTCTCTGACATTTATTAGCTGTGTGATCCTGGGCAAGTCACTTAATCTCTGTTTGCTTCAGGTTCCTCAGCTGTGAAATGAAGATAATAATCTCCTTTTCATCAATCAACCTTTCCATCAGACCCATACTTTTTGAATGACTAACACTATTAGAAGAAAACAAAGTCCAGGTCTTTTACTTCCCTGTATTTTGACAGCCGTTTTCTGCTTTTCCAGCTGCCTAGGGTTCTTTTCTTCCTAAGAGTTTGGGAATCTCACTAAAGCAAGGAATTATTTTGAGTAAGTCAAGAGACAGGCAGTTTATAGTTGCCAGATATATTTCTGGGATCTAGACATTCTGTTTTATTGTGTCTGGAAACTACATTAAAGTAGCATAAATGGAAATGAGGACTGTTAGCAATATGTAATTCCCAGCCAAAAAATGACAAATTAAAAGTGTAAAGTTTTTATTTGAGATAGCAGAAATTCTCCCAGTGGCACACTCTGCACACACACGAAAAATTAAATATGTATTTAATTCCCTTGCAGAGCAGATGATTCAATCTAATAAAACATTTAACAAAATGCCTAGTCATTATGTGCCCAACTGTGTACCAAATTCTTTTGCTGTGATTGCTCGCTTTTGCATATAACTTGAGTCCCAAAGACCATTGGCATGGGACACTATC